>NW_021699990.1:0-9595 GCF_005190385.1 Monodon monoceros
TCCAGAAAGGCAGGACAGGCCATGGAGAAGAGGGAGCATTGTTATGCTGATGGGCAGGATGTGAATTGCCAAGAGCCACTCTGGAAAAGTGTATGGTGTTTCCTGAAACACGTAAGAAACAAAGCAACACAGCCTATGGCACTTCCACTTATGGTCCTATAGCTTAGGGAAATTAAAATCAAAAGCACACAGCCACCCCAAAGTTTGGAACGGGTCTGTTTACAAGAACCTCGTCTACGGTACAAGTTAAATATCCCAGAGAGCGAAAAATGGATTAAGAAGTTGTGGTACGTACGTAGAATGGAATATCACTCAGCAATGAAATCTATGCCATCAGGCCCATAGAGGCATAATGAGTGGATTCAGGTACGATGATTCTACATGAAGTAGGTCACACAGAAAAAGAAACATCATAAGATATCACTAATACACGGAATGTAAACTTGGCTACACATGAACTGAATTACAAAACAGAACAGGGCCTCAAATTTAGAGAACCAACTTATGCTTGCTTTTTTGGAAAGGTTAGTTGGGGTGCTGCATAAAAACAGAGATTGAAATTCGCACAGATACCGTTTCATAAACCAAATATGTAATAGACAAGACCTACTCCTTGCTCAACGGAATGGACTCAACGCCCCATACTCAACGCCTAGGGATATATCTGCCTAGTAAGAATCTTAAAACCCATGGATTTATATGTCTCCATAAGAGAATCAAGGGTGTGTTCAGTGGCCTGAACGCAGCAGTGAAAATCCGATAAATCCCATTATCAAAATAAATTTCAAAAACAAAACACAATGACAGTGAAATAGAGAGCAATTCTTAAATAATTCACTCAGGGCTTCTGATGCAACCTGGATTTACCACATCTACACCCAGAGCTGGGGAGACATAAGGCCGGACACTTCGGCCTCATAGCATTGGTGAGGTTCGGTGAGCAAATGCATACCCGTTCAAGTCATACTGCATGGTACCCATTCCATGGGTCCCAACAATCCAGGTTTAAGGGATTCTTCCTTCCACTAAATCATGTATGGGAAGCCCAGACTATGGTCCACCATGTGATTGGGAAACGTTTTCAAATGCATCTCAGTTTTCGTCCCTTTATACTCGGGTTCACCATTCCAGATGCTTAACTAACACTCTCCCCACTTGGAGAGTCAGGGCCTTTAACCTCCTGTTTGGCACAGTTTGCAATTTCTGCGCAAGATGAACAGGAATAGGGAGAACCAATGAGAGACTAGCTGTAGGTGTCTGCACGGGTAAATGTAACGCCCATTTCCCACCAGGAAGAGGAATTAACCAAAGGCTCAGCATGCCCTGCCGGAACCGGATTAGGGCCTGAAACAATCCTGCGGTTTTGCGGCCAGCTCACAAGAAAGCGAGTTGAAGAAAGGAGCTCAGGGGCACTGTAATTCACAAACCTGCAGAGTTATAAATGACAGCTATCGTCCAAAAATATATTGAAGTAAGTTGGAAGAGGACTTGAAAGCGGGGCAGAAATTCAGGAAAACGATTTCAGGCGGTAGACTGGAATTGCACTTAAAGCATAGGAAAAGAATCAGAACGGCGACAATGATGCACTTGGCCAAGAAGGGTGTATCCGTTTTTTCCTCAATATATTCAGGAAAAAACGCATATGCCTTTTTTGGCCAACCAAGCAAGTGTGTAAAGGAAATCTGCACTACAATGAAGTCTCACTGCCCCCCGGTCAAATGGGCCATCTGAAAAAAGTGTAAAATCCAGAAAGGCAGGACAGGCCATGGAGAACAGGGAGCATTGTTATGCTGATGGGCGGGATATGAATTGCCAACAGCCACTCTGGAGAAGTGTATGGTGTTTCCTGAAACACGTAAGAAACAAAGCAACACAGCCTATGGCACTTCCACTTATGGTCCTAGAGCTTAGGGAAATTAAAATCAAAACCACACAGCCACCCCAAAGTTTGGAATGACTCTGTTTACAAGAACCTTGTCTACGGTACAAGTTAAATATGCCAGAGAGCGAAAAATGGATAAAGAAGTTGTGGTACGTACGTACAATGGAATATCACTCAGCAATGAAATCTATGTCATCAGGCCCATAGCGGCATAATGAGTGGATTCAGGTATGATGATTCTACGTGAAATAGGTCACACAGAAAAAGAAACATCATAAGATATCACTAATACACGGAATGTAAACTTGGCTACACATGAACTGAATTACAAAACAGAACAGGGTCTCCAATTAAGAAAACCAACTTATTCTTGCTTTTTGGGAAAGGTGAGTTGGGATGCTGCATAAAAACAGACATTGAAATTCGTACAGATACCGTTCCATAAGCCAAATATGTAATAGTCAAGAACTACCCCTTTCTCAAAAAAATGTGCTAAACACCTCATATTCAATTCCTAGGAATACACCTGACTAGTAAAATCTTCAAACCCATGGATTTATATGTCTCTATAAGAGAATGAAGCGTGTGTACAGCGGCATGAATGCAGCAGAGAATATCCGATAAATCTCATTATCAAAATGAATTACAAAAACAAAACAGAAGGACAGTGAAATAGAGAGCAATTCTTAAATAATTCATTCAGGGCTTGTGATGCAACCTGGATTTACCTCATCTACACCCAGAGCTGAGTGAGACATAAGGATGGGCACTTTGGGCTGATAGCATTGGTGAGGTTTGATGAGCAAATGCAGACCCTTTGAAGTCATACTCCATGGTACCCATTCCATGGGTCCCAACTCTCCAGGTTTAAGGGATTCTTCCTTCAGCTAAAACATGCATGGGAAACCCACAGTATGGTGCACCATGTGACCAGGAAACGTTTTCAAATGCATCTCAGTTTTCGTCCCCTTTTACTCGGGTTCACCATTCCAGACCCTTTACTAACACTCTCCCCACTTGGAGAGTCAGTGCCTTTAACCTCCTGTTTGGCACAGTTTGCAATTTCTGCGCAAGATGAACAGGAATAGGGAGAACCAATGAGAAACTAGCTCTAGGTGTCTGCACGGGCAAATTTAACGCTCATTTCCCACCGGGAAGAGGAATTAACCACAGGCTCCGCATGCCGTGCCGGAGGAGGATTAGGGTCTGAAGCAATCCTGCGGGTTTGCGGCCAGCTCACAAGATAGCGAGTTGAAGAAAGGAGCTCAGGGGCACTGTAACTCACAAACCTGCAGAGTTATAAATGACAGCTATCGTCCAAAAATATATTGAAGGAAGGCTGCGAAGACGACTTGTAAGCGGGGCAGAATTGCAGGAAAACGATTTCAGGGGGTAGACGGGAATTGCATTTAAAGCATAGGAAAAGAGGCAGAACGTCGACAATGATGCTCTTGGCCAAAAAGGGCGTATCCGTTTTTACCTGAATATATTCAGGAAAAAACGCATACGCCCTTTTTGGCCAACCAAGCAAGCATGTTAAAGAAATCTGCACTACAATGAAGTCTCACTGCCCCCCGGTCAAATGGACCATCTGAAAAAAGTGTAAAATCCAGAAAGGCAGCACAGGCCATGGAGAACAGGGAGCCTTGTTATGCTGATGGGCGGGATGTAAATTGCCAACAGCCACTCTGGAGAAGTGTATGGTGTTTCCTGGAACATCTAAAAATCAAAGCAACGGAGCCTACGGCACTTCCACTTATGGTCCTATAGCTTAGGGAAATTAAAATCAAAAACACACAGCCACCCCAAAATTTCGGACGACTCTGTTTACAAGAACCTTGTCTACGGTACAAGTTAAATATCCCAGAATGTGAAAAATGGATAAACAAGTTGTGGTACGTACGTACAATGGAATATCACTCACCAATGAAATCTATGTCATCAGGCCCGTCGCGGCATAATGAGTGGATTCAGGTACGATGATTCTCAGTGAAATAAGTCACACAAAAAATGAAACATCATAAGATATCACTAATACACGGAATGTAAACTTGGCTACACATGAACTGAATTACAAAACAGAACACGGTCTCAAATTTAGAAAACCAACTTATGCTTGCTTCAGGGGAAAGGTGAGTTGGGGTGCTGCATAAAACCAGAGATAGAAATTAGCACAGATAACATTCCATAAGCGAAATATGTAATAGTCAAGACCTACCCCTTGCTCAACGAAAAGGACTAAACACCCCATATTCAATGCCTAGGAATACACCTGACTAGTAAGAATCTTCAAACCAATGGATTTATATATCTTCGTAAGAGAATGAATCGTGTGTACAACGGCATGAATCCAGCAGAGAATATCCGATAAATCTCATTATCAAAATGAATTACAAAAACAAAACAGAAGGACAGTGAAATAGAGAGCAATTCTTAAATAATTCATTCAGGGCTTGTGATGCAACCTGGATTTACCACATCTACACCCAGAGCTGAGTGAGACATAAGGTTGGGCACTTCGGGCTGATAGCATTGGTGAGGTTCGATGAGCAAATGCAGACCCTTTGAAGTCATACTGCATGGTACCCATTCCATGGGTCCCAACTCTCCAGGTTTAAGGGATTCTTCCTTCAGCTAAAACATGCATGGGAAACACAGAGTATGATGCACCATGTGAGTGGCAAACGTTTTCAAATGCATCTCAGTTTTCGTCCCCTTTTACTCGGGTTCACCATTCCAGACCCTTTACTAACACTCTCCCCACTTGGAGAGTCAGTGCCTTTAACCTCCTGTTTGGCACAGTGTGCAATTTCTGCGCAAGATGAACAGGAACAGGGAGAACCAATGAGAGACTAGCTGTAGGTGTCTGCACGGGCAAATTTAATGCTCATTTCCCACCAGGAAGAGGAATTGACCACAGGCTCAGCATGCCGTGCCGGAACCAGATTTGGAATTGACCACAGGCTCAGCATGCCGTGCCGGAACCAGATTAGGGCCTGAAGCAATCCTGCGGATTTGCGGCCAGCTCACAAGATAGCGAGTTGAAGAAAGGAGCTCAGGGGCACTGTAACTCACAAACCTGCAGAGTTACAAATGACAGCTATCGTCCAAAAATATATTGAAGGAAGGCTGCTAAGAGGACTTGTAAGCGGGGCAGAATTGCAGGAAAACGATTTCAGGGGTAGACGGGAATTGCATTTAAAGCATAGGAAAAGAGGCAGAACGTCGACAATGATGCTCTTGGCCAAAAAGGGCCTATGCGTTTTTTGCTGAATATATTCAGGAAAAAACGCATATGCAGTTTTTGGCTAACCAAGCAAGCATGTTAAGGAAATCTGCATTAAAATGAAGTCTCACTGCCCCCCGGGCAAAAGGGCCATCTGAAAAAAGTGTAAAATCCAGAAAGGCAGCACAGGCCATGGAGAACAGGGAGCCTTGTTATGCTGATGGGCGGGATGTAAATTGCCACAGCCACTCTGGAGAAGTGTGTGGGGTTTCCTGGAACACCTAAAAAACAAAGCAACGGAGCCTACGGCACTTCCACTTATGGTCCTATAGCTTAGGGAAAATAAAATCAAAAACACACAGCCACCCCAAAGTTTCGGACGGCTCGGTTTACAAAAACCTCGTGTACGGTACAAGTTAAATATCACAGAATGTGAAAAATGGATAAAGTAGTTGTGGTACGTACGTACAATGGAATATCACTCAGCAATGAAATCTATGTCATCAGGCCTGTCACGGCATAATGAGTGGATTCAGGTACGATGACTCTAAGTGAAATAAGTCACACAGAAAATGAAACATCATGATATCTCTAATACACGGAATGTAAACTTGGCTACACATGAACTGAATTACAAAACAGAACAGGGTCTCAAATTTAGAAAACCAACTTATGCTTGCTTATGGGGAAAGGTGAGTTGGGGTGCTGCATAAAACCAGAGATAGAAATTAGCACAGATACCTTTCCATAATCCAAATATGTAATAGTCAAGACCTACCCCTTGCTCAACGAAATGGACTAAACACCCCATATTCAACGCCTAGGAATACACCTGACTAGTAAGAATCTTCAAACCCATGGATTTATATGTCTCCGTAAGAGAATGAAGCGTGTATACAGCGGCATAAATGCACAAGAGAAAATCCGATAAATCCCATTATCAAAATGAATTACAAAAACAAAACACAAGGACAGTGAAATAGAGAGCAATTCTTAAATAATTCATTCAGGGCTTGTGATGCAACCTGGATTTACCACATCTACACCCAGAGCTGAGTGAGTCATAAGGTTGGGCACTTCGGGCTGATAGCATTGGTGAGGTTCGATGAGCAAATGCAGACCCTTTGAAGTCATACTGCATGGTACCCATTCCATGGGTCCCAGCTCTCCAGGTTTAAGGGATCCTTCCTTCAGCTAAAACATGCATGGGAGACTGACAGTATGGTGCACCGTGTGACGGGGAAACGTTTTCAAATGCATCTCAGTTTTCGTCCACTTTTACTTGGGTTCACCATTCCAGACCCTTTACTAACACTCTTCCCAATTGGGGAGTCAGTGCCTTTAACCTCCTGTTTGGCACAGTTTGCAATTTCTGCGCAAGATCAACAGGAATATGGAGAAATATGAGAGACTAACTGTAGGTGTCTGCACGGGCAAATTTAACGCTCATTTCCCACCAGGAAGAGTAATTAACCACAGGCTCAGCATGCCGTGCCGGAACCAGATTAGGGCCTGAAGCACAGCTGCGGGTTTGCGGCCAGCTCACAAGATAGCGAGTTGAAGAAAGGAGCTCAGGGGCACCATAACTCACAAACCTGCAGAGTTATAAATGACAGCTATCATCCAAAAATATATTGAAGGGAGGCTGCGAAGAGGACTTGTAAGCGGGGCAGAATTGCAGGAAAACGATTTCAGGGGGTAGACGGGAATTGCATTTAAAGCGTAGGAAAAGAGGCAGAACCTCGACAATGATGCTCTTGGCCAAAAAGTGCGCACGCGTTTTTTCCTGAATATATTCGGGAAAAAACGCATACGCCCTTTTTGGCCAACCAAGCAAGCATGTTAAAGATATCTGCACTACAATGAAGTGTCACTGCCCCCCGGGCAAAAGGGCCATCTGAAAAAAGTGTAAAATCCAGAAAGGCAGCACAGGCCATGGAGAACAGGGAGCCTTGTTTTGCTGATGGGCCGGATGTAAATTGCCAACAGCCACTCTGGAGAAGTGTATGGTGTTTCCTAGAACACCTAAAAAACAAAGCAATGGAGCCTGCGGCACTTCCACTTATGGTCCTATAGCTTAGGGAAATTAAAATCAAAAACACACAGTCACCCCAAAGTTTCAGTCGGCTCTGTTTACAAGAACCTCGTCTACGGTACAAGTTAAATATCCCAGAATGTGAAAAATGGATAAAGAAGTTGTGGTACGTACGCACAATGGAATATCACTCACCAATGAAATCTATGTCATCAGGCCCGTCGCGGCATAATGAGTGGATTCAGGTACGATGATTCTAAGTGAAATAAGTCACACAGAAAATGAAACATCATAAGGTATCACTAATACACGGAATGTAAACTTGGCTACACATGAACTGAATTACAAAACAGAACAGGGTCTCAAATTTAGAAAACCAACTTATGCTTGCTTAAGGGGAAAGGTGAGTTGGGGTGCTGCATAAAACCAGAGATAGAAATTAGCACAGATACCTTTCCATAAGCCAGATATGTAATAGTCAAGACCTACCCCTTGCTCAACGAAATGGACTAAACACCCCATATTCAACGCCTTGGAATACACCTGACTAGTTAGAATCTTCAAACCCATGGATTTATATGTTTCCGTAAGAGAATCAAGTGTGTGTTCAGTGGCCTAAACGCAGCCGTGCAAATCTGATAAATCCCATTATCAAAATAAATTTCAAAAACACAACACAATGACAGAGAAATAGAGAGCAATTCTTAAATAATTCACTCAGGGCTTCTGATGCAACCTGTATTTACCACATCTACACCCAGAGTTGGGGAGACATAAGGCCGGACACTTCGGCCTGATAGCATTGGTGAGGTTTGGTGAGCAAATGCAGACCCTTTGAAGTCATACTGCATGGTACCCATTCCATGGGTCCCAACAATCCAGGTTTAAGGGATTCTTCCTTCCGCTAAATCATGTATGGGAAACCCAGAGTATGGTCCACCATGTGACCAGGCAACGTTTTTAAAAGCATCTCAGTTTTCGTCCCCTGATACTCGCGTTCACCATTCCAGACGGTTTAATAACACTCTCCCCACTTGGAGAGTCAGTGCCTTTAACCTCCTGTTTTACACAGTCTGCAATTTCTGCACAAGGTTAACATGTATAGGGAGAACCAATGAGAGACTAGTTGTAGGTGTCTGCACGGGCAAATTTAATGTTCATTTCCCACCAGGAAGAGGAATTAACCAAAGGCTCAGCATGCCATGCCGGAACCAGATTAGGGCCTGAAGCAATCCTGCGGGTTTGCGGCCAGCTCCGAAGAAAGCGAGTTGTAGAAAGGAGCTCAGGGACACTGTAATTAACAAACAAGCAGAGATATAAATGACAGGTATCATTCAAAAATATATTGAAATAAGGCTGCGAAGAGGACTTGAAAGCGGGGCAGAATTCCAGGAATATGATTTCACGAGGTAGACGGGAAGTGCTCTGAAATCATAGGAGAATAGGCAGATCGTCGCCAATGATGCACTTGGTCAAAAAGTGCATATGCGTTTTTTCCAGGGCCCTCATTAAAGAGGGTAGGAGGCTCCCAGCATGCTTTAGTGGCCAACAGAGGGCCCACGTCACAAAGGCGACGTGAGCCAGCCAGGCAGGAGTGACCTCACATCAGAGGGTCCACCTCACAGAAGGGTAAGGAACCCAGCCAGGATCAGACTCTCACCAGAGTGCCCACATAAGCAAGGGGTTGGAAACCAGGCAGGAGTGTCCTCACACCAGTGGGGCCACATCTGCGAAAGTTGAGGTACCCAGCACATGTGGCCTCAAACCAGAGGAACCACATCAACATGGGTCTCGGAGCGAGGCAGGCAGTGTTAACCTCACAAAACATGGCCCATTGTATAAAAAATGTGAGGAATCCAGCAGTTGGAACCTCCAAGCAGGCAGCCCAGAGAACCGACGCTATGAGATACAGGCTGGAGTGAAATCACAGCAGAGAGCCCACATCATGAAACTGTGAGCAACCCAGCCGTTGGGACCTCAGAACCGACGGCCCACATGTCCATGAGGATGGAAACCTGGCATGAGTGTTCTCGCACCACTGGGCGCACATCAGAAAATATATGGAGCCCAGCACTTAGGTCCTGACAACATAGGGCCTTCATTACCGAGGGGAGGAGGACCCAGCATGCTCCAACAGCAACCAGAGGGCCCACGTGTCCAAGGGGCCGTGTGCAAGCCAGGCAGGAGTGACCTCAGAGCAGAGGGCCTACCTCCCAGTAGTGTGAGGAATCCAGCCAGGATCAGGCTCTCAGCAGAGGACCCATATCACCAAGGCGATGGGAACCAGGCAGGAGTGTCCTCACACCAGTGGGGCCACATCACTAAAAGGTGAGGAGACCGGTACATGTGGCCTCAAACCAGAGTACTTACATAACCAAGGGGCTGGGAGTGACGCAGGCAAGAGGAGCCTCACAACACAGGGGTCAAAGAATAAAAAAGGTGAGGAATCCAG
>NW_021699991.1:0-1682 GCF_005190385.1 Monodon monoceros
CATGTTCTCTGAGGTCACTCCTGCATGACACAGGATGCCTTGGCGTCATGGGCCCTCTGGTGTCAGTTAGAGCCTGCTGGGAGCATCCTCACCTCGGTGATGATGGCACCTCTGGCGTCAGGCCCTAAATGCTGGGCTCCCCCACATTTCCTGATGTGCGCCCAGTGGTGCCAGGACACCCCTGCCATGTTCCCATCCCCATGGGGATGTGGGCCTTCAGATCTGTGGCCCCAAAGGCTGGCTTGCTCTAATTTTCATGGTGTGGAGCCCTCTGGTGTGAGTTCACTGCGGCCTGGATCCCATAACCTCGGTGCTTCTGGTCGCCTGGTGGGGGTTCCAACTGCGGAATTCCTCACCTTTTTTATCCCTGGGCCCTCTGTTGTGAGGATCCTCCAGCCTGCCTCACTCTCAGTCCCTTTGTGATGTGGGTCCTCTGGTTTGAGGCCACATGTGCTGGATTCCTCACCTTTCGATAATGTGGATGTGGCCCCACTGGTGTGAGGACACTCCTGCCTGGATCCCAACCCCTTGGTGATGTCAGCCCTCTGGTGAGAGTATGATCCTGCCTAGTTCTTCACAGTCTTGTAAGGTGGGCCCTTTTCTTTGAGGTCACTCCTGCATGACACATGATGCCTTGGCATCGTGGGCCCTCTGGTGTCAGTTGGAGCCTGCTGGGAGCATCCTCACCTCAGCAATGATGGCAACTCTGGCGTCAGGCCCTAAATGCTGGGCTCCCACATGTTTCCTTTTGTGTGCCCAGTGGTGCCGGGACACCCCTTCCAGGTTCCAATCACCATGGGGATGTGGGCTTTCTGCTCTGAGGTCCCAACGGCTGGCTTGCTCACAGTTTCATGGTATGGGGCTCTCTGGTTGAGTTCACTGTGGCCTGGATCCAATAGACTCGGTTCTCCGGGCCACCTGCTGTGGGGTTCCAACTGCTGGATTCCTCACCTTTTCTATTCCATAGCCCTCTCTTTTGAGGCTATTCCTGCCTACCTCACTCCCAGCCCCTTGTTCATGTGGGTCCTCTGGTTTGAGGACACATGTGCTGGGTTCCCCAACTTTCGATGATGTGAGTGTGGCCCCAATGGTGTGAGGACACTCCTGCCTGGTGCCCAGCCCCTTGGTGATGGGGTTCTTCTGGTGATAGTCTGATCTTGCCTGGGTTCCTCACAGTTTTTTGAGGTGGTCCTGTTCTGTGAGGTACCTCCTGCCTGATGCATGTCACCTTGGGGATTTCGGGCCTCTGATGTCATTTTGAGCCTGCTGGGAGCCTCCTGCCCTCGGTGATGAGGGCCACTCTGGCGTCAGGCTCTAACTGCTGAGCTCCCCCACATTTCCTTATGTGTGCCAATTGGTACTAGGACAACCCTGTCTGGTTCCCATCCCCATGGGTATGTGTGCCTTCTGCTCGGAGGTCCTAACGGCTGACTTTCACACACTATCATGGTCTGTGGCCTTCTGGTGTGAGTTCACTGCAGCCTGTATCCCATAGCCTCGGTGTTCAGGGCTACCAAATTAGGGGTTCCAACTGCTGGATTCTTCATCTTTTCTATTCCATGGGCCCTCACTTTTGAGGCTATTCCTGCCTACCTCACTCCCAGCCCCTTGTTAATGTGTGTCCTCTGGTTTCAGGCTACATGTGCTGGGCTCCTCAACTTTCGATGATGTGGATGTGGCCC
>NW_021699992.1:0-2738 GCF_005190385.1 Monodon monoceros
TAAATTCTGGATATACGCTGTACAACATACTGTATACAGGTTGACAAATCTTATACGATGCACTTAAAAATTTAAGAGGGTAGATGTCACGTTAAACGATACATAAAAAAGTTTAATGTAAAATAGATAACTAATAAGAACCTGCTGTATAAAAAATAAATTAAATTTTAAGAAAAAGAAAGTTTTTTCCACTGCAATTCACAGATGTAATCTTTATGAGGATTACATAATCATATAGATATAAGTAAACATATATCATCACTATGTAAAAGAAGATGCATAGAGACACTTATTCTTAAGATCAAAAAGATCAAAAGCTGGATGGTACTTAGTGACCACCTAGAGGGTGGGATAGGGAGGGTGGGAGGGATACATAAGAGGGAGGGGATATGGGGATATATGTATATGTATAGCTGATTCACTTTGTTAAACAGCAGAAACTAACACACCATTTTAAAGCAATTATACTCCAATAAAGATGTTTAAAAAAAAGAAAAAGAAAAGAAAAGAAAGCTGGAATATTTTCATTGAGAAGTAGAGAACTTACTAAAAATAATCTTTGAAACTATGGAAAGAACAGGAGGTTACGATTCTTGGATTGTAGGAAAATGAACAAAGGAAAAATGTTAAGCGTTGAGATCAGGGGGTAACAACATAAAGCGCTTGGCCTTTACTCTGAGTGTCATTCTGCCTGCTTGGATGAGAACAAATGGTGGGATAAGGATGGGTGAGAAGGAAGCAGGAATGATAGCTTGAACCAGACTAAAAGCAGTAGAGGTAGTCCACCTAGAAATACCCAGCTAAGGGGATAATAAGTGACATCCAAATAAAGTTGCTGAATATGTAGTTTACTTTTTATAATTTTCTCTAAATTCCCCCTACTATTGTCCTCTTTTAATCATTTCCTCAAATAACCAGCGTTATGGTTATTTGTACCTAAGTCATTTAATGGACCTCCTTGAAGTAGGCACATGTTTGTCATGTCATTTGGAATTTATATGTGGGAGAAAAAAATATAAACCTTATATATTTTAATGTACTTATAAACAATGTTAAGCATATACATAATGTATAAATATGTATCTTATAATTCACTTATATTATATACCTATATGTAATGTGGATATGTTACTTATATATTTAATATATGCCTATCTATCTCATATATATATGGGTTATCTTTGCTGCCTTATTCAGATACAGCAGGGTAGTCCTGTTCTCTGTCTCTTTGGCAACCACTGGGAACTGGTAGGCCTGGTCAGTGAGTCCTCAGTGGCCTGTTATGACCCAGTTCTTGCGATCAACACAGCCCCCTGCCTATCTTGGATGAGATGGCTTATCAAGGCATCCCAGAAGCCACTGGATCCTATTTTTTCTCTGCCCTGCAGTTTTTCTCCTGGGGTAGAATGTGGTATACGAGACAGGCTTAGCCTGAACAGGGCCTCTACCATTTTGACCTCCCATGGATTCTCTGAACAGTCATGGAGGAGAAGATTAGGTACTTTCCCACCGAACAGACAGCGCTGAAATCCTCCTCCAGTATTTTTTGGGTCAAATATCGGAGACTCTTTTCCTGGCAGCACACAGTTACGCCTTCAAAGCAGTCAGCTCTCCTCTGCTAGCACATTCCCAATGGTACAGTCTTGGACCTCTCCTCTTGCCAAATCATGGGATCCTTCTCATACAGCTATGCCCTGGAGTGCCCCAGTGGCTGATATTTCTGATCCTTCTGTTCTTTCCGGACCTCAGAACACTCCAACACCTGATATACCTACACCCTGGAACCTTCCTCACAGAGACGCAATGAAATATAAGTATCAAACTATGACAGATTCACTAAGATCCTGGGTTAAACCTTTAGGTGGTATAACTGGGCTTCATACTCCACCGTTAGGTAATGCTGGTGGATCACATGTTCTGTTTTCAAGTGACATAGGTGGATCAAAAGTTCATTCTGAGATTAATACTGTTCAGTCTCAAGTTCAGTCTAGTAAGGCTCCTTTCCGTCGTCAACTTCTAGCTAGACCCTGGCTAGAAATTACACCTGGTGTTGGACCTTGGACCCATTTTGTGCCTGATAAGACAGGAATAGTTATGCAAATTCAATCTAGTGAGGAGAGTGTTAGAACCCAAACACATCATGTAGCTGATAGAGTTGATGCTGTTGTTAAACCAGTAACTTATAACTTGCAACCATGGGTCCCTTTAATTGTTATTAAAATTGGATTCTGGGCTCATTCCATACTATACGAAGAGAGATCCCAATATCCTATGGTAACCGATACCTTGGAACCCTGGTTTCAGCCTATCTTAAATATAGTTAGATCCCAAGGACCTATAGAAAAGACAGAAGAATACAGGCTTCTCCCTGAATCTGAGTCAACTCACTTTTGGACTGCATCAACTCTTAATAGGAACTTTACTTGAGCTCCATCTGCAGTCAATACAATTACATCTTTGGCCCAGTATAAGACAAGTACGATCAGATCCTTAAGTCAAATGGGTAGAAGGAGTCCATTGAATAAACATGACACTATATAGTCAAACCCCAGGTGCAGACTAAAGATACAACATGGCTTTTGGTTCATACAGTTACTAAGGTAAATGATCCTTTAATCCACTCTAAAGTTGGTACAATCAGACCGTGGCCTCAGCCTGAAGCTGACATTGTCCAAACTTGGACCCAGTCAGGAACGCAATCAGCAAGACCTTTGACCCAATTAAAAGCCGATACAACC
>NW_021699993.1:0-2194 GCF_005190385.1 Monodon monoceros
TGACAATGGAGACACGATGACCCAAATCCTATGGGATGCAGCAAAAGCGGTTCTAAGAGGGAAGTTTATAGCAATACAATCCTACCTTAAGAAACAGGAAACATCTCGAGTAAACAACCTAACCTTGCACCTAAAGCAATAAGAGAAAGAAGAACAAAGTTAGAAGAAGGAAAGAAATCGTAAAGATCAGATCAGAAATAAATGAAAAAGAAATGAAGGAAACGATAGCAAAGATCACTAAAACTAAAAGCTGGTTCTTTGAGAAGATAAACAAAATTGAAAAACCATTAGCCACACTCATCAAGAAAAAAAGGGAGAAGACTCAAATTAATAGAATTAGAAATGTAAAAGGAGAAGTAACAAGTGACACTGCAGAAATACAAAAGATCATGAGAGATTACTACAAGCAACAATATGCCAATAAAATGGACAACCTGGAAGAAATGAACAAATTCTTAGAAATGCACAACCTGCCAAGAGTGAATCAGGAAGAAATGGAAAATATGAACAGACCAATCACAAGCACTGATATTGAAACTGTGATTAAAAATCTTCCAACAAACAAAGTCCAGGACCAGATAGCTTCACAGGTGAATTCTATCAAACATTTAGAGAAGAGCTAAGACCTATCCTTCTCAAACTCTTCCAAAATATAGCAGAGGGAGGAGCACTCCCAAACTCATTCTACGAGGCCACCATCACCCTGATAGCAAAACCAGACAAGGATGTCAGAAAGAAAGAAAACTACAGGCCAATATCACTGATAAACATAGATGCAAAAATCCTCAACAAAATACTAGCAAATAGAATCCAACAGCACATTAAAAGGATCATACACCATGATCAAGTGGGGTTTATTCCAGGAATGCAAGGATTCTTCAATATACACAAATCAATCAGCGTGATACAGCATATTAACTAATGGAAGGAGGAAAACCATATGATCATCTCAATAGATGCAGAGAAAGCTTTCAACAAAATTCAACACCCATTTATGATAAAAACCCTGCAGAAAGTAGGCATAGAGGGAACTTTCCTCAAAATTATAAAGGCCATATATGACAAACCCACAGCCAACATCGTCCTCAATGGTGAAAAACTGAAAGCATTTCCACTAAGATCAGGAACAAGACAAGGTTGCCCACTCTGACCAGTCTTATGCAGCATAGTTTTGGAAGTTTTAGCCACAGCAATCAGAGAGGAAAAGGAATCCAAATAGGAAAAGAAGTAAAGCTGTCACTGTTTGCAGATGACATGATACTATACATAGAGAATCCTAAAGATGCTACCAGAAAACTACTAGAGCTAATCAATGAATTTGGTAAAGTAGCAGGATACAATATTAATGCACAGAAATCTCTGGCATTCCTATATGCTAATGATGAAAAATCTGAAAGTGAAATCAAGAAAACACTCCCATTTACCATTGCAACAAAAAGAATAATATATCTAGGAATAAACCTTCCTAACGAGACAAAAGACCTGTATGCAGAAAATTATAAGACACTGATGAAAGAAATTAAAGGTGATACAAATAGATGGAGAGATATACCATGTTCTTGGATTGGAAGAATCAACATTGTGACAATGACTCTACTACCCAAAGCAATCTACAGATTCAATGCAATCCCTAGCAAAATACCTCTGGCATTTTTCACAGAACTAGAACAAAAAATTTCACAATTTGTGTGGAAACACAAGAGACCCCGAATAGCCAAAGCAATCTTGAGAACGAAAAATGGAGCTGGAGGAATCAGTCTCCCTGACTGCAGACTATACTATAAAGCTAGAGTAATCAAGACAGTATGGTACTGGCACAAAAACAGAAAGATAGATAAATGGAATGAGATAGAAAGCCCAGAGATAAACCCACACACATATGGTCACCTTATCTTTGATAAAGGAGGCAGGAATATACAGTGGAGAAAGGACAGCCTCTTCAATAAGTGGTGCTGGGAAAACTGGACAGGTACATGTAAAAGTATGAGACTAGATCACTCCCTAACACCATACACAAAAATAAGCTCAAAATGGATTAAAGACCTAAATGTAAGGCCAGAAACTATCAAACTCTTAGAGGAAAACATAGGCAGAACACTCTATGAGATAAATCACAGCTAGATCCTTTTTGACCCACCTCCTAGAGAAATGGAAATAAAAACAAAAAATAAACAAATGGGACCTAATGAAACTT
>NW_021699994.1:0-4456 GCF_005190385.1 Monodon monoceros
ATGAGATCAAGAAGATTTCATTTAGGATTTGAATTTGGAAAGGCCAAATATCACAAGTTGTTAGAAATGGCCAAAGATTTGTACACTTGGCTAAATAGAATCATGGGTCACTAAGAAACTATTTGGCCACCTATTTTACCAGAGTACTAATAAAAGATTTCAAAAGTAAATATTGGAAGCAATGTGATTCAAAACAGCCTTCTGTCTTTTAGAAGTAAGAAGACTCATTTATCTTACAAATAAAGGACATGATAAATCAACAAGAAGCACAGGAAATTTTTCTGATAAGACACAGAATCTCTGCTTTCTACGGAGATTACTTAGGAGGTAAGGAAAAACCTATTATAATCTCTTATTAAGAGCAAACCTAAGAGGGTTTTGTCTTAGCAGCTTTCAAAGATACAATCTAGTGTTATTAACTATAGTCATCATGCTGTACATTACATCCCCATGCCTTATTTATTTTATAACTAAGAGTTTGTACCTTTTTTATGGCTTCATAACTGTGTTTCATTTTTAAATATATTTTTATTGAAGTGTCATTGATTTACAGTATTATGTTAGCTTCTGGTTTACAGCAAAGGGATTCACTTATATATATAAATATATATATATAAATGTAAATATATACATATATATACACACACACATTCCTTTTCATATTCTTTTCCATTATGGTTAACAACAGGATATTGAATATAGCTTCCTGTGCTATGCAGTAGGACCTTGCTGTTTACCTATTTTATATATAGTAGTTTATATCTGCTAATCCCAAACTCCTAATTTATCCCTTCCCCACCCCCTTTCCCCTTTGGTAACCATAAGTTTGTTTTCTATGTCTGTGAGTCTGTTTCTGTTTTGTAAATATCAATAAGTTCATTTGTATCATTTTGTATTAGATTCCACATGTAAGTGATATCATATGATACTTGTCTTTCTCCGTCTGACGTACCTCACTTAGTATAATAATCTCTAGGTCCATGCATGTTGCTGCAAGTGGCATTATTTCATTATTCTTTATGGCTGAGTGGTATTCCATTGTATATATGTACCACGTTTTCTTTATCCATTCATCTGTCGATAGACATTTAGGTTTCTTCCATGTCTTGGCTATCGTAAATAGTGCTGCTGTGAACATTGGGGTGCATGTATCTTTTTGAATTAGAGTTTTCTCTGGATATATGCCCAGGAGTGGAATTGCCGGATCATATGGCAACTCTATGTTTAGGTTTTGGAGGAACCTCCACACTGTTTTCCATAGTGGCTGCACCAATTTAATTTCCCACCAACAGAGTAGGAGGGTTCCTTTTGCTCCGTACTTTCACCAGCATTTAGTGTTTGTAAACTTTTTTTTTAATTTTATTTTATTTTATTTATTTACTTGGCTGTGCTGGTTCTTATTTGGGACACGTGGGATCTTTGTTGCCACGTGCAGGATCTTCATTGCACGTGGGATCTTTTAGGTGTTGAATGCAGGATCTTTAGTCGTGGCATGTGGGATCTTTGTGACTTGTGGGATCTTTTAGTTGCGGCGTGCGGGATCTTTTAGTTGTGGCATGTGGGCTCTTACTTGCGGCATGCGGGGTCTTTTAGTTGTGGCACGTGGGCTCTTACTTGCGGCATGCGGGATCTAGTTCCTTGACGAGGGTTTGAACCCGGGCTCCCTGCATTGGGAGTGTGGAGTCTTAACCATTGAACCACCAAGGGAAGTCCCTGTTTGTAAACATTTTGATGATGGCCATTCTGACCGGTGTGAGGTGATACCTTATTGTAGTTTTGATTTGCATTTCTCTAATAATTAGCGATGTTGAGCATTGAAGAAGATATCTTCTAATCCTAGTTTTTTGAGAGTTTTTATCATAGAAGGGTGTTGAGTTATGCTAAAGGCTTTGTAAATGTCTCTTAAGATGATCATGAGGATTTGTCTGGTATTCTGTTAGATGTATTACACTGTGATTTCTTTCTTTTATATAAATTTATTTATTTTTAATTTTGTCTGCGTCGGGTCTTCGTTGCTGTGCGCGGGCTTTCTCTAGTTGCGGCGAGCGGGGGCTACTCTTCGTTGCAGTATGCAGGCTTCTCGTTGCAGTGGCTTGTCTTGTTGCGGAGCACAGGCTCTAGGAGTGCCGGCTTCAGTAGTTGTGGCACGTGGGCTCAGTAGTTGTGGCTCACGGGCTCTAGAACACAGGCTCAGTAGTTGTGGCACACGGGCTTAGTTGCTCCGCGGCATGTGGCATCTTCCCGGACCAAGGGTCGAACCCGTGTCCCCTGCATTGTTGGGTGGATTCTTAACCACTGCTCCACCAGGGAAGTCCCTACACTGTGACTGATTGATTGATTGATTGATTTTTGGCTGCTGTTGGGTCTTCGTTGCAGCATGCGGTCTTTCTCTAGTTGCGGTGACTGTGGGCTACTCTTCGTTGAGGTGTGCAAGGTTCTCATTGCGGTGGCCTCTCTTGTTGTGGAGCACGGGCTCTAGGCACGTGAGCTTCAGTACTTGTGGCACATGGGCTCTAGAGCGCAGGCTCAGTATTTGTGGCGCACGGACTTAGTTGGTCCGCGGCATGTGGGATCTTCCCGGACCAGGGCTCGAACCTGTGTCCCCTGCATTGTCGGGTGGATTCTTAACCACTGCTCCACCAGGGAAGGCCCTACCCTGTGATTTCTTAATGTTAAATCAACATTACATTCCTGGGATAAAAATCCTTTGGTCATGGCATACAATCTTTGTGTATGTTATTGGACTGGTACAGGCATTATGCCCAAGGAGTCTTGGTCTTTTTCAGGGAGAGTCCAGAACAGGTTCAGTCAGGCAAGAAACTCATACAACATGGAAGACTCTCTTCTATCGTTATACACAATCATGCATGAAGTGAATCTTTTTTTAGAATGAGAAGAAAGTTCATAATGGAAAAAGATAACAACTACCATGAACAAAAATTAGAAAATATCACACACACACACACAAACACACAATGCCACATATGGCATGATTCCATTTCTATGAAATGTCCAGATTAGGCAAATCTATAGTGGCAGAAAGGAGATTAGTGGTTGCCAGTGTTTGAGGATAGGAGGGAATGGTGTATGACGGCTTCCTGGGTATAGGATTTCTTTTTTTTTTTTTTTTTTTTGCGGTACGCGGGCCTCTCACTATTGTGGCCTCTCCCATTGCGGAGCACAGGCTCCGGATGTGCAGGCCCAGCGGCCATGGCTCACGGGCCCAACCGCTCCGCGGCATGTGGGATCTTCCCGGACCGGGGCACGAACCCATGTCCCCTGCATCGGCAGGGTGACTCTCAACCACTGCGCCACCAGTGAAGCCCCAGGGTTTTTTTCTGAGTTGATGAAAATGCTCTGAAACTAGATAGGGGTGATGGTTGCACAGCATCGTGAATGTACTAAAAGAACTGATTGGTACATTCTATTTTTAAAACGTTTTATTTGATTTGTCCATTTTAAATGGACCAAAATCATTAATTTCATGTTATTTTATTTTCACTTTAGTTTAAAAAATCACAAAGAAAGAAACGTGCAACCCGGTCTTAACAGAGAAGAGGCTTCTTGTAAAAAAAAAAAAAAAGGCTGAGTTGGGACGGAAAGGATGATTAGGGCTTAGAAAGTCAGTGGGGGCCAAGGCTATGCATAAGGGCTAGTTAGGGGAATGAAGATGGGCAAAGATCCATTAGAAGAAAGAGAACATAGCATATTTGAAGGATTAAAAGATGATCTGTGCAGCTACAGCAGTGAGCATGGAACGTGTTCATTTTGTGATGTGCCCAGACATTAATTTGCACTTACTCCGTGCCAAGCTCTACATCAAGTAGACCCTTGTAAAGTATTAGCTCATTAAATCTGTACAGCAATCCGATGAGGTTGGGACTATTTTTCACCTCGTTTACTGATGGAGAAATTGAGAATTATAATATAAGACAGGATTTGAGATATTAAGTCCTGAGCCCAAGATCTCACAGCCTGTAAGTGCGCTGGAACTTTTATCCAGGCAGTCTGGTTTGAGAGCTCATACTCTTTAACTGCCACAGCTGCCCAAAGATACCAGGTCCTGCCTCTGCAGGGCAGCTCATCTCATGAGTTTAAAGACACAGGGGATTGGAAAGTGTTTCTGTGTAGAGTTTATGTTTACAGTTTGCCTAAAGTTCAACCGAAATAATCTTTACCCATACACTCACACACACCCGCTCAGCCCTCCAGATACGTTTCTGAGTCATAGAAGGTTTTTGCCTCTACGTAGTGTTTGCACAGATTTTACCTTTAGATCTCCCAATTCTTCCAAAATCTTAAGGGTATTTTGAAATCCTTCAGGTAGATAAACTGCCTCACCTGAGAGTGGTGTTCCATCAGGGGCTCAGGCAGAGGTGTTGAGTGTACCTGAGGCTGGAATATTAAAGAAACATATGGGGAAGGAAGCTTTTTTCCTAATGTCTGAGTTTCCTAG
>NW_021699995.1:0-1404 GCF_005190385.1 Monodon monoceros
TCATCAGTGTCTTATAATTTTATGCATACAGGTCTTTTGTCTCCTTAGGTAGGTTTATTCCTAGGTATTTTATTGTTTTTGTTGCAATGATGAGTGGGAGTGTTTTCTTGATTTCACCTTCAGAGTTTTCATCATTAGTGTATAGGAATGCCAGATATCTCTGTGCATTAAAGTTTGTATCCTGCTACTTTACCGAATTCATTGATTAGCTCTAGTAGTTTTCTGGTAGCATCTTTAGGATTCTCTATGTATAGTATCATGTCATCTGCAAACAGTGACAGCTTTACTTCTTATTTTCTGATTTGGATTCCTTTTATTTCCTTTTCTTCTCTGATTGCTGTGGCTAAAACTTCCAAAACTATGTTGAATAAGAGTGGTGAGATTGGGCAGCCTTGTCTTGTTCCTGATCTTAGTGGAAATGCTTTGGGTTTTTTGCCGTTGAGGACGACGTTGGCTGTGGGTGTGTCATATATGGCCTTTATTAGGTTGAGGAAAGTTCCATTTGCCTACTTTCTGGTGGGTTTTTATCGTAAATGGGTGTTGAATTTTGTCGAAAGTTTTCTCTGCATCTATTGAGATGACCATATGGTTTTTCTCCTTCAGCTTGTTAATATGGTGTATCACGTTGATTGATTTGCGTATATTGAAGAATCCTTGCATTCCTGGAATAAATCCCACTTGATGATGGTGTATGATCCTTTTAATGTGCTGTTGTATTCTCTTTGCTAGTATTTTGTTGAGGATTTTTGCATCTATGTTCATCAGTAATATTGGCCTGTAGTTTTCTTTGTGACATCTTTGTCTGCTTTTGGTATCAGGGTGATGGTGGCCTCATAGAATGGTATTGAGAGTGTTCCTCCCTCTGCTATATTTTGGAAGAGTTTGAGAAGGATAGGTGTTAGCTCTTCTCTAAATGTTTGAAGGAATTCACCTGTGAAGCCATCTGGTCCTGGGCTTTTGTTTGTTGGAAGATTTTTAATCACAGTTTCAATTTCAGTGCTTGTGATTGGGCTCTTTATATTTTCTATTTCTTCCTGATTCAGTCTTGGCAGGTTGTGCATTTCTAAGAATTTGTCCATTTCTTCCAGGTTGTCCATTTTATTGGCATAGACTTGCTTGTAGTAATCTCTCATGATCCTTTGTATTTCTGCAGTGTCAGTTGTTACTTCCCCTTTTTCATTTCTAAATCTATTTATTTGAGTCTTCTCCCTTTTTTTCTTGATGACTCTGGCTAATGGTTTATCAATTTTGTTTATCTTCTCAAAGAACCAGCTTTTAGTTTTATTGATCTTTGGTATTGTTTCCTTCATGTCTTTTTAATTTATTTCTGATCAGATCTTTATCTTTCCTTCTGCTAACTTTGGGGTTTTTTTTGTTCTTCTTTCTCTAATTGCTTTAGGTGCA
>NW_021699996.1:0-1511 GCF_005190385.1 Monodon monoceros
CTAGGAGCACGTGAAATTAGACAAAGCACAAAGGATAAAAAAGGTTAGACTTTATTTTATTGCCCAGATTTTATTTTTATCTCCCAGGGATTTTTAAGGGGCTTTGCCTGGGAAAAACCCCTCTTCTGCATTTTGTCCCCTTCCTCATTCTTAGAGTGCTGAGGGTGCAGACCCTTCATCTGTAACTGTTGAGTGCTGATTTAGGAGCCCTCATACCCGTGGGCAAGGGTCAGAATTTCTCCCCAGCAGCCTCCAGGTGACGTTGATTGTCCCCAGGCCTCCTGCCTCCCTGTTCGTCCGCCTGAGCACAAGTATTGGTAGTGTTATTGATTCTAATGACCTGTAAGGGTCCAGGAAGGAGATGTGCAGTGACGCTGTGAGGTCCAGTTTCACCCCGCCCCACATTTGTTCGGCCACCTTAGGCTGACCGTTTCTGCCAGCCTAGATGCTCTGACCAGTAGTCTGCACTTTCTTCAATTAGGCCGCTGAATTAACGTAAAAACAGCACCAGGTGTCAGGACCCTGCCCGCTCAACTCCCAGACAGTCCAGGGTCAGTGGTGATGAAGGACCATGATGGCCACTGAGTCAACAGCCTCTTGAAGTAAACAGGAGTCCAGCCGGTCTTATTGGCCACCATCATCACGGTGTCTGTAAGCTTTTCTATGGTGACAGCGTGATATACGGTTCCCCCGCCAAGATTATTAGCTCCCCTCTGGGTGCAGTAAGTCCTGCAAGCAGTAGTCTACTCTTTTGGGACACACTCTTGTTGTTTTATGAGAGAAACTCCAGGTCAAGTGATGGTCACACGAGTCGTCATGGTGCCCCTTTGCCCCGGTTATCTCTCTGGAGGTTGGAGTTGGAGGGCCTCCTCACTCAAGGTCAGTGTGCCCACGGAGCAAACCCTGCAACTTCAGGGCATGGTTGTGGGTTAGGATCACCACGTGGGGTCCTTTTCCCTTAGGAGGTAGGTGGCCTTTTGGGCTGCTGATTTCCAGGTTTTCAGATACCGCCAGTATCTTGGCCAGATATGGCGGTGGGCCAAGCCCCTTGGTGACCGTAGTTTATCCTACCTGGATGGCATTCTTGCATTGTTCCATTTCAAGTGGTCTCAGGTTTTGCACTAATACTCCAATGGCGATTCACCGTTCACCAGGAGTGTAAAGGTCAAAGGGTTTAGCTAAATTAGGGAGTTCCTGTGCAAGGGTCTTAATTGACTGCTCTTTCCATTCTTGAAAGACAACTTCTGGATTCTATCCAAAGGATCATCATCTTTTCCTTTCAGTGTTTCATATAGAGGCCCAGCTAGTAGACTGTAGTTAGGGATCCAGAAGCAGCAAACCCTGGCCTCCCCAGGAACCCCTAAGCTGTCTTCTAGTTTTAGAAATGGGTAAGGCTGTAAATTGTTTCTTCCCTTTCCTGGGATGGGCTTCTCCGACCTTCTGTGAGAATGAAGCCCAGGCAGTTCACCGTAGTCTGTGATATTTGAGCTTTTTCTTGGACAACCTGTATC
>NW_021699997.1:0-1001 GCF_005190385.1 Monodon monoceros
AGATAAGCATTCATCTCCTTTTTACATAATGATAATTATTTTTGTATCCCCATTTATTTATTAGTCCACCTTATCCTCCAAGAATGTAGAAGCTCTGTGATAAATTTGATTACCACATATACATGACTATATTTCTATTTGGGTTGAGATTTCAATTATATAAATACATAGATCAGTTTGGAAAGTATAATTGAAGAAACACACAAAAAATGTTAAGCTCCTAAAAATGAAAAGGAGTAAAGCAAAAATACAAAGACAGGGCTTCCCTGGTGGCACAGTGGTTGGGGGTCCGCCTGTCGATGCGGGGGATGTGGGTTCGTGCCCCGGTCCGGGAGGATCCCGCGTGCCGTGGAGCGGCTGGGCCCGTGGGCCATAGCTGCTGGGCCTGTGCGTCCAGAGCCTGTGCTCCACAACGGGAGAGGCCGCGGCAGTGAGAGGCCCGCTTACCGCAAAAAAAAAAAAATATATATATATATATACAAAGACAATGCAAGAATATATATTAAAAGATAATATATAATGAACCACTTGTTTTTTCCCCAGAAATTTGCAACCTTTAGTCAGTCTATAAAAATAATATTTCTATCAATTTTATAGGTCTTCTCTAAGGTTTTAAGGTTTTATTTTTCCAGTAAAGACCATTTTGTTATATTTGATAAAATGTACTTTATATATTACTTCTGGTATATGTCATTAAATTTTTTTGCACAGTCTCAATATGAAGCTAAAACTCTATTTTCCTAATTCTCTAAGACATTCTAATCATAAGATGATATATAATTGTATTGCCCCTTTTTCTGCAGGTATTGTCACAACCATATAGCTTCCTTTCTTTAATTTGTTAATGTTTAAAAACATATTGATCAGTTTTCTGTTGTTAACTTAATCTAGGGGCTACCCTCGTGGTGCAGAGGTTGAGAACCCACCTGCCAATGCAGGGGATACCGGTTCGGGCCCTGCTCAGGGAAGATCTCACATGCCACAGAGAAGCTAAGCCCGTG
>NW_021699998.1:0-2550 GCF_005190385.1 Monodon monoceros
TGATTTATTTCTCCTTATTTCACTTTGCTAAGTCTCCCCAAATTCCCGGGATCAACAGAAGAATGCAGTGTGGGGAGGGGTAGACACAGAACCCTGCGCTGGGCCTTAGGACTTGTTTCTAGAACTTTGTAGTTTTACAGCCTTGCTTGTCAACTCCATCCATTTGTATTTCATCCTCCTTAAACCAAAACACAGGGTTTGGACCAGCAGATCTCTGACCTTCTGTGGCATTTAGAGGAAGCCATGAATGATCATGAAGCATAATCAGGATATTGTTGATTTCATTCATTCATCATTCACTTATTCCATGTATGTCTTGAAAGCCTGATATATGCCAGAAAGTTATGATAACACAGATAATACAATGTAGCCCTGGTTCTCAAGCAGCCACCCACCATAATGAAGAAACAGAGGTACAATGTCTTTGATTATGTTAACTGATATATTAAAAGTAATTAAAGTTTAATGTTTACTAGAAAAAAAAATGACCTCTGACCTGACTCTTCACAACTTGACACCACTTGATTCCACAGCTGTCAAAGGCCCACACCCACGAAGCTCCTGTGATAACGGGAGGAGTGAAACCAGGCATCTCTTAATACAGCTTGTAGGGGTTCAATGAAACAATAACTCATCAGGTGAGCAGGACAGATTAAAGTCCTACTACCTTCTCTGTCACACTTTTGACAGGTCACTAAACCCTGAGACAATTCTAGAATCCAACTCAGAAATTAAGACATCTAAGGGATACCCCCAAAGTGAGACTTCAATAAAAGTATGACAAATATTCTACATGACACGCGACATTCCCCCAGCCACTGTCACGTGCTATATTGCATTTGATTATCTCAAAATCGTGTGAGGTACACAAATGAGAACAAGCTAGGTTCTGGGAGTTTAGTTTTCCCAAATTTTCCCAGCTGGTAAATGGTCTCCGTGAATTTCTTTCAGTTGGAAATGGCGTCCTGTTTGTTGAAACAAAGGATGCCAACCCCAATCTGGCCTTCGTTCACTTAATGCTTTTACCCGGGGCTCACTGCTTGGGGTGTGTTATCAGAAATCCCACTCACAGGTACAACAGAACAGCTTCTCGTGATGAACCTTAGCCTGCTCCCCCAAGGCAGCCACTTTAGCATTTGTAGCCACTTCTTAATCCTCATGGCTTTTGCCCTGTGTTGCTTTTGCTTGACCTCTAGAGCTCAAGCTGTTCTATGCTGGGTTTTGCTTTTTTGCTTTTGTTTTTGTTTTCTTTTCCACTAGGCATGCTCTGTGAGGCATCAGCTCTCTGCACAGAGTGAGCTCAGGGTGACTGTCATTCGAATCTATGGGCAAAGGTCTAGAGAGAGACCACGCTTCACGGAGAAGCTCAACACACTAAGCTGTTCGCAGGTCATCAGGGAGAGGACTCAGATGTCAAGGGCGATCAGAAGTGCTCCTATAAGGTCAGAGCTGAGAACCACAGACTCCAGTAAACTGGGAGGACAGGGGGTTGGGTGGGCTTGGCTCTGTCACCATCCCACTCCCACGTTAGCACGGGAGGGGAAAGGCAAGCCTGTGGGAAAGGCTGGGGACAGGCCCTCGACCGCCCAGAGCGTGTGGGCAGCGCTGGGTCCTGCAGGCGTGCCTCCTAATTCCCAGCCCAGAGCCCTTTGACCTCCCTGGGACCCTGTCAGTTACAATGACCATATTTATCCAAGAATGGTGCCCATGGGGCTTTTCAGAGGACCTTGGGGAAAGGGTATTTCTTGCGAGGTCAGGATCCTTGACGCTTAAAGCTGAAGACTGACGTGAGACTAAATCACACAAGCCACTAGTTCCCAACAGATACACACCTCAGTGCTTGTCGTGGGAGCCTTGCAGGTGGAGCTGGTGCACGTTCTCTGCAGCCCTTACTTCTCCTGAGCTGCAGGAGGCTGAATGCAGTCATTCCAGGGATGAGAAGTGAACCGGGGAGTCTCAGCTTTCCTCCACGTCCAACAGCCTCTGATGGGGCGGGAACCACACAGGCTGGGGCTGAGACCCGGGGCTGATAAATCAGCAGAGCAGGGCAAGTGCGTGTGTGCACGTGTGTGTGTGTGTGTGTGTGTGCACGTGTGTGTGTGTGTGCACGTGTGTGTGTGCGCGCGCGTGTGTGTGTGTGTGCGTGTGTTGTGTGTGTGTGTGTGAAGGGGAGGGGGGACAGAGAGGTGGGTGGGAAATGCCTCTGAGAGTATGTGTGTTTGTAGCGTAGGTTTGAAAATGTGTTTGCTGAGTGGATGATGAGTGTAAGAGAGTGTGAGCGGGTGCATATGAGAGTGTGCAAGTGTGTCTGTGAGCACCTTGTGAGTTTGTGTGGACGCGAGTGAACCGTATATGAAAATGCGAGACTGTAGTTGTGACTAGACGGATGGGTGTAAGCGTGTAGGAGAGCGTGAGAGTGTATTTGTGTGTCTGTGAGTGAGTATGAGTATGTGGATGTGAGAGAGTGTGTGTGTGAAAGGAGGTGTGTGTTTGCGTGTTCTATAGGATTGGGTAAATGTGGTGAGAAGGGACATAGAGTCAGGCATTTTC
>NW_021699999.1:0-1083 GCF_005190385.1 Monodon monoceros
TTTGTTCACCAGACTGTGCGCAGGACTGTCACTTCTGAGCTGAGACAAAGAGAAGAATTTCAAGACCTCTAACTGACCTGGCCTGGCTCCATCACAGTGAGCACACAGCCACCTAGTGAGACGGT
This sequence comes from Monodon monoceros, assembly GCF_005190385.1. Classification (NCBI taxonomy): domain Eukaryota; kingdom Metazoa; phylum Chordata; class Mammalia; order Artiodactyla; family Monodontidae; genus Monodon; species Monodon monoceros. The sequence continues at coordinate 126 of NW_021699999.1, forward strand.
TGGACCATACAGGGAAATCAGTCTGGGTTCCTGGGTTACCTCCTGTTAGGTAATTCTTCTGCTAATTCCCAGAAGAATGTACACTTGCACGTGTTAAGCTCTGGAACCTAGTCTACACTTACTAATGGCTTCGTTCTAGACTTGCTGTCGAGTCACAGTAATTCACTGTGGGTCTTAAGGAGAGTCAATGTGCAGTCCCAGGTAAGTAGAATGAGTCATCAAGTCTTAGATGTGAGAGCACGTTTGAGGCAGGTGGCCAGGAGCCAGAGAATATGGGAACCTGGAAGGAATGGAGGTATCAGAGAGGCAGAAAGGCAACACCGTGAGGAAATCAGGTGAGAATCAGAACAGAGATTGTGGTGCCCGGAGCTCATTCCTCATGCGTGTGGCCATGTGGTATAATGTCTTAAAGGTTTACAATAAAGGCTGAGAGGGGAACAGGACATGAGCTCCGTCCAGTGGACCGGGTTTGGGTGAGATCTGACAGGTCGATGCAGCAGTGCCTTTGCACAGACCCGCCTATAGAACCTGCGCTCTTCCATCCTACCGTGGAACCATGGTTCCAGGCAGCACTCACTCTCCAAGCTGCCTGGAGTGAGGGGGTGTTGACAGCTCACTTCCTGGGAATTCTCTGCCAAAGGAAGCTGCCTCACCCAAATGTCTGGAGGCAGTGCTTCCAATCATCGGTCCATTGGGAGTTAAAGCCTGCTCAACTGCATTAATTTGGAACAGTCCTGAAGGGTCCCAGCCAAGTCCCATCAGCTGAAGCTCTATCGCAACCTCCTCCCAGGCCCTCTTCTCCCCACTCCCTATGAGAGCCATTCAGAGAGCATTCCCTGCCAGGAAACATCCATGGCAGAGCCTGCCTCTCAGAGAGCTGACCCGGACATAGTGAACAGCGGGAAGAGCCCCAGCACAGCCACAGAGGGGAGAGCCAGGACACATCAGGCGGGGTCAA
>NW_021700000.1:0-1142 GCF_005190385.1 Monodon monoceros
GTGTGACACAATACAGACTCTACACCATGAAATACACACACACACACATGCACTGATTTGATTCCATGCACAGTCCATACCAGTGCATACAGACACACACAGCACACACCGCAGTGTGTTTCAATGCTCACATTATAAAACACACACACACGGCTCCCAGTGACTCAGTGCACAATATATGCTAGCGGAGATTCACAAACACAGAAGCACACATTGCTCACTGTGAATCAAAGACAGACTATATCTCCACACACACTCATATACAGACACTCACACAAAGCTCAGTGTGATTCAATGCAAAGCATATACCAGCATGTGCACCCACACATACACTCACCTCCCTGTGAATCAGTGCATAGTGTATAACATCACACACACACACATACACCTCATTGTGATCCAATGCACAGCCTGCACCTGCACATACACACACACACACACACCTCACTGTGACTGAATGCACAGCCTGTACCAGCACACACACATACAGAAACACACACTCACACACGGTTGTGACTCAATGCACAATCCACAACACATGCACACACACCACACCTCATCGTGACTCAATGCTCAGTTTATGCCAGCACACACACACGGCTCACGGTGACACTGTGCACAACATATAACATCACACACACACACACACATGCACCTGTGACTCAATATACAGCCTGTCCCTGCACATACACTCCCACACACACCTCACTGTTATGCGATGCGCAGCCTATAGCAGTGCACACAGACACACCTCTACTGTGACTCAAAACGCAGCCTGTACCAGCACAAACAAACTCACAGACACACACACACCTAAGTGTGCCTCAATTGTCACCCTATACCAGAACACACAGACACACACACCCCTCACTCTGAATCAATGCACAACCTATACCAGCATGCACACACACTCTCATGGCACTGTGAATCAATGCACAATCTGTACCAGCACACACACACATACCTCAGTGTGATTCAATGCACAGCCAATACCAGCACACAAAAACACACACACATTCATATATCCAGGCCTCACTGTGACTCAATGCACAGCCTATACCAGAACACACATACACACCAACACGCACTCACACGTGGCTCACTGGTTCTCAATCAATCGCCTATACCAGCACACACACACA
>NW_021700001.1:0-37400 GCF_005190385.1 Monodon monoceros
TGTGTGTGTGTGTGTGTGTGTGTGTGTGTGTGTGTGTGTGTGTGTGTCTCCGGAACTGTTCCCTCCAGCCAAAAGCAGCCGCCTCCATTTTCCCCCCAGTATGCAAATACCCTCGTTTTGTTATTTGTGTTGTCTTGTGAAAGGACTGGGAGGCATTGTTCATTTGCTCATGCTGTGTCACTTAGAACAAACCCCTTATTCCCTCTGGGCCTCAGTTTCCTCTCCGTAACATCAGGGAGATGTGCCAGAGTTGTGGCTCTCAAATGTGGCTGCTTATGAGAATCATTTGATGAGGTTTAAAAAAATACTGATGCCTGGGCCCCACCCCCAGACCACTTAGGTCTGAATCTATGGGGTAGGACTAGGGCAAGTGACATATTTTGAAAACTTCCCAGGGGGTGATAATGTGGAGCCAAACTTGAGAACCTGTGGATGAGACAGTTGTTCTCTCGGGTCCCTTCCCCGTCTGACGTCAGTACCCCCTTCATGGAGTGAGTGGATCTAAAGAATTGTCATGAATCATAACTCTGCACGATTGATGTTTCCTGGACCCTCAGCCCAATTTTAGATCTTTTTCGGAGTGGCCTAAAACAAAATATCTAAGTTTTCTCGGAAGCTCATTTGTATATCACCCTGTTGTGTACTGTGCCCGGAGGTGTTCCCTAATAGTGTCGTCTCCTGTGGAAGGCCTGTGCCACATGATGACTGAACTGCCGAGGGGACGACGTGGCAGCAAGAGGGCTGGGCTTGAGGGCACAAATTGGAACTTCTCAGGAAAGGGCTGCGTGCACCAGGTGTAGAGCAGCTGTGGCCGAGGGCTTCCTTCCTGCGGTACACAGAGGCTGCCCCTTGGCTAAGGAGCTGCGGACGTCAAGGCCTCTAAGCACATCCAGCCGGGCTGTGGCTGTTCAGGATTGCTCCCCAGCGTGTGTTTTGGTGTGTTGCCCAGCCTCACTTTCAGGCATTCTGTTTCATACTGGTGTAGGGCCTCTAATCACCTCTGGGTATTGGATTTCTGATGTTACTTTTAATGGCTTTGAATTCTAGCTTCTTTTGTTTCTAAATTTGCATAAACAGTGCTGCCTTTGTCCTGTGGTCTTGACACAGCTTCAAAGCCTTGACTGGGCATCAAAGATGCACTGGATCCTCATTTCTTAGGCATCAGATTGCAGCAAAGCCAGAAGGTGACTGAAGGTTACAGCCCCACTTCTGAGCCAGTTTTCTGTCTCCCAAAGATTAGATGCTGCCAAGTCCCCTTTGATAATGGTGCTGAATCTTAATAGCTTTTCCCAAAGCCTGGGCAAATACTAGTGAACTAAAGGGACACTGCTGGCATTTGTCTGAGGAGGAAAGGACAGTAACTCACTAATATTTACCGAACTCCCCTACCCCATGAGAGGCAGATTATTGAGTCCCACTGGGAAGCATGAAGTCCCAGACCCATTGGCCAGTCTTTGCTGATGTTGGCATGGTGACGCCCAAACTCTCATTTTCCCATGAGTCTTATCAAAATAAAGGCAGTATTTGAACTCTCGGTTATCCATGCATGGATTGTCTGTCTTTTGGATATACAGAGGCCAGCTTTTGATAATGGACCAGTTTGCTCCAACCATCCAGCACCCCCTTGAGCTCATTCTCTCTCTCTCTCTCTCTCTCTCTCTCTCTCCCGCCCAATAGTCGTGTGTTTAGACAATGGAGAGTGATTTTTATCTCAGTAACATTCCACATAAGGCATTCCAGTATGAATTTTATCTGGTTTCTTAGCTGTTGGCTCTTCTGCATCATCTATGCCATGCCCCAACATATTTTCAGTTTTCTTGAATTCTCTACCTTGCCTTGGTCTCCTTACCTATACCATGAGTGCTGCATAGGCTGATCTTTAAAGATTTTTCTAGCCATAGCATGCTGTGAATTTGCATTTCCACCACTGATACCATGAAAAATAAAACAGCTTACTCTGTTGCCACATTATTTAAAATGCCATTTGGGCCTTTGTTTCTTTATTTGTACTTAGATATAACTTTTCAGTAGTTTTGCCTTATCCTTGTCTCATATCCTTGGTGAATAGACTGATGGTTCATATCTACATCAAATTATAAAAATTAAAAAATTTTTTTGCCCTTTGGGATGGTTAATTTTATGTGTCAATTGGGCTGAGCATGGTGCCTGGATATGTGGTCAAGCATTATTCTGGGTGTTTCTCTGAGGGTGTTTTTGGCTGAGATTTATATTTAAATCAGTGGACTTTGAGTAAAGCCTTCCATAACATGGGTGGGCCTCGTTTAATCAGTTGAAGGCCTGAATAAAACAAAGGACTGACCTCCTCTAGCGACAAGAAAATGTGTCATCACGCTGTCTTTGGACTTGAATTGCAACATTAGCTCTTCTCTGAGCCTCCAGCCTTCTGGGCTACCCTACAAACTCTGAACTTGCCAACCTCCATAACTGCACGAACTAATTCCTTAAAATCATTCCACCTCTCTCTCAATAGATAGATATGAAGTAGATATATTATATTGAGGTATATATTATATATATATACATTCTCTCTCTCTCTCTCTCTCTCTTGCTCTCTCTCTCTCTCTTTCTCTCTCTCTGGCTCTCTAGCTATCTGTTCTATTGGTTCTGTTTCTCCAGAGAACCTTGACTAATATAACCTCTAACCTGAAAGAAAATACCATCTCTTTCATGAACAACAACAGCCAAAAGAAGGGCTGTGCTGAGAAGAAAAAGAACGCAGAGAATTATGTCAGAGGAGATAGTTCCAGATCTGAAAGCTAGGAAGACCATTGCTGTGGGCACCAGGGATGGAATAGTTGTGGCATGAGTGCATATATTGACTTTTCTCATGCGTGCAAAATAAGTAAGTGCAGGTCTTCCCTAGAAGGTCCCCCTTTTTTTTGAAGAGGCAGAAATAGGAGTTGGACATTTGCCATTGTGATGGGAAACAACATATGTGCTTGTTCTTTGCAAAAGCTGCTGGCCAGCGTGCAGACCTGTGTATTTTGCTCAGTCTACCGTGTGAGGGAATTAGCTTGCATGTGCACTTTGGGGTTAGGAGAACCTGGCAATAGAAGTCACGTTTCAGCAGGCTAATGGGCTATTGCACTGAACTGATAGCTCCTCCCCAGGGAGAGGCTTTACTTCACAGCGGTGTCATGGTGTCATTTACTGTAGAGATGCTGAAGATTGGTCCGCACTGACACCTCCAGAGGCCAGGAGCATGAGTGCCTGTGAAAGGTCCTTGTAACATGGAGCTGGTTGGGGCCGTGTCCTTCCTTGCTGAGGCTTTAATGTAGGAGCAGAAGAAAAAGTTGAGTTTTTATATATAGGCTCTAGAAAGATAAAATCAGGAGGGCAACAATTTTCTTTCCAAAGAGAGTTCTCATTGGTGTCTCCGACTTATATTCCTGGGGTTCAGCCTCTAAAATCAAATTCTTCCTTTTTTGAGCTCAGTAAAAAAGCAGTGCTGCTGGATCAGAATTATCCTGAGAAAGCACTGCTCTTTGGCTGCCTCTCTCAGCTCGCTCTGATCTTGGCTACTCAGCTGATACTCTCAAGCTGCAAGCTAGCTGCCTGCTTTCCCAACAATCTAGCGCCAGCTGTTTTGAGTTTCTGAAGTAAGATTTTTCTAGGATGCTTTCATTACCCCGGGGTTCAGGCATGGTAGCATAAAATGTGCTAATGAGTTTTTCCTCTGATGTAACAGTAAATGTGATTTAAGGCACAGAAGGTCAATTTCTGCCCTGTAGTGAAGTGGATTTTGAAGCTTTTCCTCTCTTCTGTGTAACAAGGTATCTGAGATTTGGTGTTGCTTCCCCTAATCTGTGTATCATCTGTCAAGTTTTAGATAATAAATTGCACTGACATTCTGTAGCTTTGAGTTAGAAAGCAAAGAGTTTCTCTAAAAGGAGCACTTCATCTTTTTGATGTCAAAGGAGAAGCAGATAAATAAACCACAGTCTGTGTTTCACCTTCTGAAATCATTTCTCCGTAGCAGATTTTTGGGGTTCTAGTTAAATCTAGTTAGCTAGAATCTAGTTTGAGATTCCAGTTAAATCTCACTACTTTTACTCCTATTCTTACTAACATCATAGATTTGGCTCCATTTTCTCTTTTCCAATCCTTTCTTTTTCAGTTTTTCAAAGCAGCATTTTTCTAGGTAGGTCTTAGTTTACTGATGGATTGATCTGTTTACTTAAATATAGAATTAGCAGTACTAGAAATGCAAGTGTCTTATCTGAAATAATTAGGAGAAGCTATTCTTCGCATCACCTTGTAAAAAATGATTATGAATTTGAAAAATCCAGACAGATAATTCTTGTTTTCAGCAACTTAAAAAACTGTATTTGCCTTCCTTGGCCTTTGATCCCTAAGAAGACCAAGGTTACACATGGCTATGGTCTGTAGTTAATTTCACCCTGGGTGGTAAAATAATACACTGTGGTTTCCAGACCCCTGAACAATCAACTGGTAACAAGTGAGGTCATTTTTGGTTGAAGGATTGCATATGTCATTGTCTCAAAAGACACATGGGCTGCAGATCCTGTCTGGGGACCTGCTTCCAAATACTTGTGTGAACTCCTCCCAGCTCAGTTTGCACTTGGCCTTAATCTTACTTTTACACTTCAAAGAGCTTGAGTGCTGCATATCCCCAACTAAGTAGATAGTAAAACAAAACCAGCAACCTATTGTTAAATGAAAAATGAAAGGGACAACAGTAGTCATTTTATGATTCTTTTCATCTAATTCTGTCACTAAGAAGAAATTCATATATTTTTTCAGGCTCCATAGAAAAGTAGACAGCTTTTTTTTTTTTTTTTTTTGGTACACGGGCCTCTCACTGTTGTGGCCTCTCCCGTTGTGGAGCACAGGCTCTGGACGCACAGGCTCAGCAGCCATGGCTCACGGGCCCAGCCGCTCCGCGGCATGTGGGATCTTCCCGGACCGGGGCACGAACCCGTGTCCCCTGCATCGGCAGGTGGACTCTCAACCACTGCGCCACCAGGGAAGCCCAAGTAGACAGCTTTGATTATTTCTTTTAAAGTGTTTTAAATATTGAAGTAATATGTAAAAATATAAGGTGTATGGGTATTTGCTTGCCTTACCTTAAAGGCCTGCTTTTTTAATAGTGAACTAACTGTAACCAGTGGTATGGTAACCAACCTCCATGGTGGCCCCCAAGGGTCCTTGCCTTCTGGTACTCACTATCCTAGTCTCCTCCCACGCTGACTCACATGGCCAGTGGCATGGGTGGAAGTGAGAGTGCGTGACTTTCGAGGTCAAATCATAAAAGGCATTGCAGTTTCTGCCCCAGTCTCGTGGATTGCTTGTCCTGAGGGATGTCCCCCATGCCATGAGGACATCAAAACAATCCCAAGGAGAGGTCCATGTGGGAAGGAACTAAGGCCAGCAACCAACAGCCAGCATCACCTTGCTGCCATATGAGGGATCCACCTAGGAAGTCAGTCTTCCAGCCCAGTGCGGCTTTCAGGTGACATCTATTTACAAGCTCATGAGAAACTTCAAGTGCAAATGTCCTAAACACCTGACCTACACATCTGCGAACATAAGCAATGTCATTGTGTGAGATGCTGGGTGTACAGATATAGGCTCTGCATCCATGGAGCTTCTGTTGTACTGGGGGAGAGCAGTGACAGACAAAAAATAAACAAACCAGATGATTTTAAAAGATGTGTTAAGGAGAAAGTAAAACAGGATAATGGGGTATAGATGAAGTGCTTGGATAAAAGAGTACTTCATATATAAGGTGGTCAGAGAAGTGCTTTTTGAGAAGGTGATACTTGAGCCAAGCCCTGAATGATGAGAAGGAGCCACCTTGGCAACAGAGGGTAAGACGGGAGAAGAGAAGGGGAACCAGGCAGATTCCTAAATCAGAGAAAGATTACACTGTTGGAAGGAAAGAAGAAGGCTGGTGTGGCTGATCTGTCTTAGAATTAGGTCAGATTTGCCCTCTAAATGGCATACCATTCTTCTTTGGGTTTCTTTTTGGGGAAAATATGGTCAGTTTTCAATACCATCAATAATAGTATAAAGTTTTTATTTTAATTCTTCTCAACCTGTGTAACTTATACAATTAAACCCCCACCAGTTAGTGGAAATAAATGTGCTGTAAACCTTTGAGTATTACGTCAGCAAATTCTCTACTTTTTCCCTGCATCCTGATTACACAGTGGAATGTACTCAAAAGACTTTTTTTTTCTTTTTTCTGTATGTCACCAATGGCAATGCCATTACTAATAGGATTCTGGGGGCAGTATTCATAAAAAAATTAAAGTGCTTTGTTTTAAAATGACAAAATAAAACTAAGCACAACATACAACCCCAGCAATAAATGAAGACATTCTACACAGCCATCCAAAGAGTCTAAAAAAATGAGTGAATGCTGGACATTGCCAGTTCTGCATATAACTATTTCTTAAACCACAGATTAGGAGTGTTGAAAGAATGCACTAAGCTTAGGGCATGCATCACTGAGTGTTAGTTGCATACTATTTGCTGTACTTTGTTTTCTTGAGGCATGAAGCACAATTTTGCAAAAATACAGATTGGTGTTTTAGATCCTGCTCTGTATCTTTCTGTGGAAATCATTTGAACACAGTCCACTTTTGATGTCCTTGGTCCCTCTGTTAACATCACAACATATCTCATCTTGATTATAAAGAACATTTCTCAGGTCGGCTCTAGGCTAAACAGAGCAGTTTGTTTTGGGTTTGCTTCAGTCTGTGCTTAATTTCTGAGTTACAACTGTGGAATATTAAACCCCTTAAAAACTCTTCTATCCGTTTCAAATGTTTGAGGCTTTGATTTCTTTATCTCCTAAAACAGGAATGAGACCACCAAACATAAAGAATGTGAATTAAAAACAATCTGCTTTTGTTGAATATTTATTCTCTTTTTATTCTTCTACTTTGTCAATTAATGTAACCGAGAGCTATGTCAGGCTCAAGTACAGACAAAACCTACTGATTACTGATTTAAAAAGAAAAACTCTGCAAATCAATATTCGAGTTATGTTTTCTGCATAAAGCCATTAGTTCTGTGCTGGAGAAAAGTCTCAATGGGTAATTATTTCAGACCAGTGAGCTCATAGCTGTCTGCTTGGCAAAGCTCAGCTCTGGTTTCTTCATGAAAAATAAGATAACTGCCAGGATTTTTCTGTCTCGTACCTGAGTCCTCACAAGTGCTGCCTGTCACCCCTTAAGATTTAGCTTCTTAAGTCGATGACATTTCCTCTCCCTCTCATACAGTGTAACCACGAAGTGAGTTGATACTGAGAAGCCAAAAATCAGAGCAGAGAGCAATGATTTAATTATTTCAGAATCGAGAGGCACATTTATGGGGACTGTGAGAAAGGACTTGAGCCGTTCAAATTCAAATGTTCAAATTTAAGACGTTTCAAAATCTAATCTCTAATAAAGTAATAATTATAATCTGGTCTACTTTAAGCAGATATATGGTTCCACAGAGATCTCTTCTGTTTTTTGAAAGCTTCCCTATCTCCCCTACATTTGGCATTCTTACTGCTTGCCTCTGGCAGAAAATATTTCTTCCGTCTCAGTTTATTCTGATCCCTGCTGTCTGGAGCATCTTCCAGCATAATAATTTATGACTTTGAAAGATCACATATTTGGTTTTATAGGGCCCTCTGTGTCAAATTTGGCTTTAAAATATCTTAAGCTTTTTCACTTAGGTAATTTACGCAGTAATTCTATGTATATTTTATTAAATATCTAGACTTTGAAGGTAAAGTGAAGAATGTGTGTAGTCTGAAAAAGGGTTATACTGTTCCTTGATTTTATTAGCAATGAGAAGTTTCCTATGAATGAAACCATTGTTAAGATTTGTTTTCCATTTTGTTTACTTTGCTTCTGAAGATGTCTTGAAACCTTGATTTCTGGGACTGGAATTCTTTATATGCTTCCTAGGAAAGGAAATATAACATGCCATTTAGAATAATTAATACCAGAAAAGCAACATCCTTCTTGCCCCTATAATACTGTAGTGGAACAAATCACCCATCCCCCCAGTTCAAACATAATGAGATGGGAAGAAGAGGTGTTCCTTTTGTACAAGTTAAATCTCTCAGATACAATTTTTTAAAGTAGTTTTATTGTTCTCAAATACATATGGTAATTAGGGTAATGCTATTGCTATCCTTAGAGAAATCGTTAAATTAATATACGGCAATTGTCTGCTTAATATCTTTATTGATGGTATATGAATTCGTTTTCTAAATAGTTTATTATCTTATATAGTACTCTGCAATATAGTACCCTTCACTTAATCGTGAGAGCTAATATTAATTGGATACTTACGGTGTACTGAGCATTATGATAACACTTTCCATGAGTTAACTCATTCAGAGCTCGCAACAACCCCATGAAACACCTATTATTAGCCGTAGCCGCATCTGGCAAAGGGGAAACTGAATTGAGACAAACTAAGATTTTTCCAGAGCCATAGACTTAGTGGCAGAGAGTGACCTGACTCAGGCCAGAGGCAGGTTGACTTGGAAGTTAAGCAAGCTTAAGCTTCAGTCCCCCTGCTGGGGTCCCATTGCAATGTATTCCCGTCTGTTTTGGTAAAACATGCAAAGGGAAAATATTTCATCAGCAATGGGCTAAGACCACATAGCCAACTTGCCCTCCATCCCTCTTCCCCTTATTTCGGGTGGTGATAGAGTGGCAATGGTTGTATCTGGGATCTGGTTAAGAGGAGGCTGACTTGGGGATGTACTTAGTTTGGGGATAGTGGGAAAAATGTGGTTCATAGTCACTTCCATGTATAGTTTATTACTCTTGTGGTCCACTTGACACACAGGTGAAGGACCGAGGGCTCTGCTGCATAGCTGCAGTAAGTAAGAAGTAAGTGAGGTGCAGAGGAGCAACAGTAATCGAAACTTGTCTCTGGAAAATACTTCCAGTCATCAGACATGAAAATTTTTAAGTGGATGATTTAGTTCTCTCATAAATTCCTGGGCAAAACAAAACTTCTCTTCTATTAGAAACATACTTGGTAATATAGTGAATACAATTGAATATAATAGTGTCCGAAGCTATTGGACACTTCCTTTTTTCTATGGGAATCACATGGAACAGAATATATCAGAATTGCTCTCTGAAGAGCACAACCGGAGACATTGTGTCTGAGTACATGGAAGTTTTCTGCATCCCAACACCTCAGCTTGTGTTCTAGCAGACCGAAGGCATCATGGCTTCACAAAATCTGGCAGATCCATTTGAAATGGCATTCAAAACTGTTAGCAACACAGTGAAATGGCTTGAAAGCTTTCTACATTATTAATAATAAAAAGAAAATTCCAGCCAACCTTAGTTGAGGAAAGACGAAATTATATTTCTCTTCTCTTTATACATGAGATGCTGTAAAATAATTGCCATATGAAGAGGTGATCAGAGTTTTTTTTAATTTTTATTAAATTTTTTTATTGAAGTATAGTTGATTTACAATGTGTTAGTTTCAGGTGTACAGCACAGTGATTTGGTTATATATGTATTACATATATATTCTTTTTCAGCTTCTTTTCCCTGATACAAAATATTGAGTATAGCTCTCTGTGCTATACGGTAGGTCCTTGTTGGTTATCTATTCTATATATAGTAGAATGTGTATGTTAATCCCAAACTCCCAATTTATCCCTCCCCGTCCCTTCCCCTTTGGTAACCATAAGTTTGTTCTCTATGTCTGTGGGTCTATTTCTGTTTTGTAAATAAGTTATTTGTAATTTTTTTCAGATTCCATATATAAGCGATATCATATGATGTTTGCCTTTCTCTGTCTGACTTACTTCACTTAGTATGATAATCTCTAGGTCCATTCATGTTGCTGCAAATGACGTTATTTCATTCTTTTTTATGGCCGAGTAATATTCCATTCTGTATATGTGCCACCTCTTCTGTATCCATTCATCTGTCGGTGGACATTTAGATTGCTTCCATGTCTTGGCTATTGTAAATAGTGCTGCACTGAACATTGGGGTGCATGTGTCTTTTCAAAGTAGAGTTTTCTCTGGATATATGCCCAGGAGTGGAATCACTAGATCATACGGTAACTCTATTTTTAGTCTTTTAAGGAACCTCCATACTGTACTCCATAGTGGCTGTATCAATTTACATTCCCACCAATAGTATAAGAGGGTTCCACACCCTCTTCAGTATTTATTATTTGTAGATTGTTTGATGATGGCCATTTTAACAAAAATCTAAGAAAATAAGTTTATAGAAGTATGTCAGGTAGTTAATAAAATGGTTTTTTTTCTGGATTTTGGATGTTTGTGGCATTTCTCAGCCTTTGAAAATTTCTTATAATGACTTGATTATAAAACAAGTTTATTAATGTGTTATAATTATTTATACAGTGATTTTCTCATTCTAAGTAAATATTCACTTTCATACTTAATTTTACATTTGGAATCTTGTATTCCTTTTCTTAAAGTGGGTTCCCCCAAGTTATATAAGCTCCAAGCCCCAAAAAACCTTGATTCAATCCTGCCGAAGCCCTGAGATTTCAAACCCAACTGCTGCTCTTCTGCACACCTCTACCACTTGAGTGATACAAATTGTCCCTTTCAAACCTTGCTTTTACTTTTGGTTGTCTCACAAACCAGCTGCTCTTTCAATTAAATTTTCATGTTAGGGCTTTCTGAATTAATGAAGTTTATCCTTATTTAACACTGAAATCTCACTACTGAAAAAAAAAATCCCCAAACTTGGAGTTATAAATAGTATTTCAACACCCATCTTCATGTCCCGCAGTAAAATGCTTTGAAAACATTCTGTCTGGCTGCTTTGCCACACAGCATGGCAATTTGCAGGACGACTTGCCCTACTCCAGGCTTGCTATATAATTCCCTCCTGGATCTTTGGTGTAATTCAGGGAATGATAAAAATTTTAGTGACTGATAATTTATAATCACAGTGGAAATTTTTAAATCATCTTGACTCTGAGATAAATGTAGTAACTAAGGGTTATTGAGTCCATAAAAAACCCATTTTGTCACATTTTATTAACTGTATATGACCTCAGAAACCACCATGTGCCTATAAATAAAGCCACTCATGACAATATGAGGTTTGGAGTAAGAATTCATTTTCATAGCATCACCTTTGACATTTTAAGATCTTCAGCATATCCACTGAAGTTAATATGTTGTCAAGAAATTATAATGAGTTAGAATTTCTGTTTGACTTTCACATACATCTATGATGTCTGCATCTGGGACTCAGGATATTTTCATAGTTTCACATAAATAGCCTTTTACTTAATTCACCAAATCCTCTACACACTCAGAAGGTGCCCTGAAAACAGTGTGACTTGTCATCTGCCATCGAAGCCTCACTTCTTCACATCAGCCACATGGCTTCTTCTGCAGCTTGTTTTCTAACTTTCAATATAATGACTTCATGGCCCAGGGGCGGGGACTTGCTCTGTGGATTTCAGAACTAAGAATGTTCCACATGTACCTATGCAGGGAAAATGAGCAAAATAATCTGCATTTCACCAAATTAGAAGATATGCAAATACATTGAGGTATACTTTTATCTCTTCATTCACCAAAGATGTCAATAATCTTTCTAATGGCAGGAATTCTGTTCTGAAAGTGAGTAAAATACTGCCTCTCTCTACTCTTTAGAAGCCCAGCAACACAAAAGAAGCCCAGGGGGTTCAGAAACAAGGCAGTGTTCTGAGAGCCTGGAGGGGCACTGAGACGGAGTTGGAGAGTTCGGTTATGGCTCCATGTTAACGGCCATCCAGAAAAGCGCCAGGATTAGATGTATATTTACCTTGCATTTACATAGGATGTCCTGCTATAAGGAGCCTTCAACTCTCACTCTGCCATGCCCTCTACAATCTTATCTTTGTCCTCTGTAAGACCTCATTGATCCTACTTGCTACCAAAGTCCCTTTTGTTCTTCAGTTCCTTCTAGCCTGGCCCAGTTGCAGATACCTTAGATTTCCCTTGTCTTTTTTGTTTTACTCACCTAGAAAAAAACCAATCCCAGATCAGTCTTCCTGCAGTCTCTACTTTGGGGTCTGGTTCATTCCCCTCCTCATTCCCCTAACACACACTCATGCTAATTTTGCCACACGAGTTGAGCTCTCTACCCTCAAGTGGGCCCAGTGATCATTCTGTTTCCCGGTGAGTTGTTCTTGCTCTGTTCTCCACTCTTGTAAGTCTACTTACTCCATCATCTCCACTGACATTTTCAGCATATCACCTTACTTCTGAATTCAGCAAGAAAATGGAAGCCATTTGATGACCACGGTTTCAATTTCCTTGCCTCCTTTAATCCTATCTGGATGGAAGAGAGATTTCATCTTGCCTAAAGTAAACTTCTCAGTTTCTTCTCTGGATCCCATCCTCTTCCTTGACTTTATCGTCCCAGTAGCCTTTATCTCATCTTCTTCCCCTTAATTTAACATTAATTCAGTGGATGTTTATTTCTCACTTGTTATGTTTTAGACCTGGGGATACAATGGTGTTAGCTCTCAAGGACTTAGAGTCAAGCTGTTTGAGAGAATGGTCTACATTTGCCACTTTTGCATTCTCACCTGCATTCATTCCTCCTCTGGTTTCTGTAATCTGGTTTCCCTAACCTCCTCTCCATTGAAAGTTTCCTCGCCAAGGTCACCAGCAATTCCAGTCATTAAATCCAGTGGCACTTTGACAACTTCTATATAGTGATATTTCTGCTGCATTCCATCATGTGGACCACACTTTCCTTTTTTATAAGAGTGTCTTCACTTGGATCCATAATTCCTCTCTCTTAAGAATTCCTCTTAATTCTAACTCATTATAATTTCTTGACAACATATTAACTTCAGTGAATATGCTGAGGTAATTTTCTTCTTACCTTGTCTTCTCTTTGGCTTACTTCTTTCTCACTTCATAATCCTTAAAAGTGGTGTTTCCTAGGGAATCTAGATTGGACCTTCTTCTCATTGGACAACCTCACCCTAAATGGTGTTGTCCATTCCTGTAACTTCAGTTACCATATGTGTGCAGATGACTCCCAACTCTTAATTCTACCCCTGATTGTTTCTCCAGAGCTCCACACCTAGTGGCCTCCTAGACATCTTCATGTGGATGGTCCAGAGATTCCTCTAATTTGTAAATCTCACACTGAACTCACTACCTTCTTTTCCCTTTTCTCAGCCAGCTGCATCTCCCATGTTCCTACCACCATGCACCACTCCCTCAAAACGGAAACATGGACCTCTCTGCTACCATTCATATCAAGTTATTATTTAAATTCTGTCAAATCTTCTTTCTTAATCCTCCAGAGTTTTTTCACTTTTCCCTATCCTCTCTGCCATGTCCTTAGTTCAGGTCACTGTACTCTCCCATCTCCTAATGGATTGCTCTGCCCTCAATCTCAACCCCCAATAATCCATGACCCACATAGTAACCATCTTTCTTTAAATAAAATCAGGCTTTGCTACTTCTAAACTTCCGATGGCCTTTGAAGGTAAAGTCTATACATCTTGAAATGGCACACAATGCCCTTCAAGATAAAGGGCTTCTGCTAGTTCTCCAGCCCTATTTGTCCTCCCTCCTCCTTTATGCCCCATGCTGTAATCATGTTGAGCTGCCTTCCAGGGGACCACAACTCTCTCTGATTTCTGGGTCCTTGTTAATGCTCTTTGCTAGATCCAGATTGCCACTCTACTCTTACTTGCCTGTTTTTCAAAGTTTGTAACAGACCTTACCCTCTTCCAGCAGGGTCTCCTGGGGCCTGTGATCTGGGCAAGACGTCTTTGGTGTGGTTTCATGCGTCTTCCATAGCTTTCTTGTAAAGGTTTTTAAATTACCTCTTTGCTAACAGGGCCTGTCTTCTGATCGTATCCTCGGATTCTGGCACTGAAGTGCCTAGTAGGAAGGGGCTCAATAAATATTCAGGAAAGGGTAAATAAGTTATTTTAATAGATTCTCTCATCAATATCGACTTTATTTATTTACATTTTATGATAAAACTGAGGCCCCCGAGGATAACTAATGGTTTCCTCCCAGTTCCTCAGGGGCTTATCTGGTTACAGAGTCGGGACCCCAAACTGAGACCTTATGCTTCTTTTCCCAGAAGCAGGGGAATTGGAATTCTCTTCTGTAGGATCCCATCTCTTATTTTGCTTATGTGATGATGGAATTGGAGTGCATTTTAAAGTACACAGTGAGGATGAATTTCACGTTTATTAGAATCCCACAGCCACACTGAAAACATACAGTTTTTTTGTCATGACACTAAGTTCAATAAAACAGTGATTCATTGTTTCAAAGAGTAATCCACCCTCATTATGCAAATTAGATTCAATCTTTTTTTCTCTCTCTTAAGAAAAAGAATTTTGAAATGTAATCCACTATGGTGTTTTCATTTTTCTCCTCTGATAACCCTAGATGCTGTAGGATACCACATACACAGTTTCATTTAGATTTCGTGACTATCAAAATCTCTAACGAAATAGTTTCTTTTCTTTGTTTGTATTAGCAGATAACATTTTTCAATGGTTCTAATCACTTATAAAGACATCTGCACAAAAATGCTTGCAAGGATAGTGGATTAAAAATCATTTGTACTCACCATCCTAAAGAAGGAGGCAGCAGAAATGTTGTAAGCTGTGGATGTGATGGGATTCAGGAGAGATTTGGGGGAATCTCTGCTCTCTTTCTTTTCTTTGTTATTCTATTTTTCTTTCTTCTTTTTGGGGAAGAGGGTTCTGAGAAATGTGTTTTCAGAAAGCATAAGGAAGGACAAAGAAATATCATTCTTTGCCCTTTTCCTTCTCTTACATCCTTCTTGGAGATAACAGTATTCTGAATTATAATAAAGTATTTTATAATAAGAGCCAGGGTAAGTGCAGGGAATTTGTACAATTTGCATTTCCTGCCAAACTGTAGTGGTCAGGTCACTTCATTATTGGTTTATATAACAATCTGGGAGCATATTGACCAATAGATCAGACTGCTGCCCACTTGTGTCTCACATATGGATTTTACACATAGGGTTTACACATTCTAAAAGTGAGACAAGACAGACAGCTCAGAGGACTGCATAAAGATACTAACTATATAATTACATTGAGAGCTAAGGGGAGGTGTAAGATTGTGATGCCTTGGATTACTAAGAGTGGTCTCTGACCATGTGTCAAATATCATGTCAGCCAATTGGAATGAGGAAGTTGGTTTTGCACGTACTGGCTGGCACCTTAAATAAGAGCTGATAGTAGAGATGGAGTCTGCCTGGGTTTCTGTGCAGCAGACAGCTTTGAAGGTCACTGGAGGTTGGAAAGAGACAGGAGCTTGTGAATAGCAGAATGGTCTCCAGTTTGCTGTCCCTTTCTGGATACTTTCTCTTTCCCAGTTAAGCCATCAGGGGAACTATGTTGGAGAAGGGGTACTAAAATGAAAGCTTTACTGGCCCAGATTCCAGCTTTCAGTTAAATAGGCTCTCAAAACAAACCATGTGGCCAACACTTGTATAGCTAGCATTCACTTAGAAGTGTTTACAAGTGTCTCTATGTTCAGCTCTAGGTCAGAACGTGCACTAAGGAGGGAGGTGAAATATAGGTGGTATTGTTCTGACCATGGTTTGAATTGTTTCTTGAAAAGGCTGCAGTAGCTCTTGGATCTCCACTAGCTTCCATGGTAGGTTGCCGCCACTGGTGATCATATGTCAAGCAATGACCTTCTCCCAACTCGCAGCCCTTCACTGAGCTGCCATATGGTGCCACTGAGAATTAAAACCAGACCTTCCTTCCCCACTGGTCTGTTGTCTTTGCTTCCCCTGGCTGTAAGGCACCACTGTCTCCCTGCTTGGTGGCTGTGATTCATCTCCTCGAAGTTGATGATCATTTGTTTCAGTTGCCCCAAATCTGGCCAGGAGTTCTGTTGGTGCCTCTGTGACAGGTGGCCAGTACTTTTGGAGCAAAGACTGGCCCGGCTCCAAAGGAATCTTGAAGTTCTTTCCTCCATGAGTTGGTCAAAAGCAGGGCGTTTGGCAACTCTAGCCTCAGATTTTTAGTTGCCCTGTCATTTTCCTTTCTATCCTTACATAACCACTATTCTTATGAACTAGAGAACATGAGCAAGAGTGGAATGGATATAAATTATGTCCAAAAAGTAGGGAGAGAAGTCATATTTTAAATCACCAAAATAAACACAAATTTTAAATTTAAGCCAAAATCTTTTTTGTTTTTTACTTTGTCACTGTTGACTTCATGGGATGTCACCACCAGTGTTCTGGGCGTTCAGAGATTAGAAAAATGTTGTGTCATCTTCTGTCAACCATACAAATATAATCCCCAAGATGATCTACTCGTAAATCTCCATTTAAAGTCTGAAAGAAACACAAAAACTGATGTTTCGATGTTTAGAGAAGGGAAGGGAGATTCATATGGAGGGCAGAGTGTAAGACAAGTTGACTGAAGAATTGCCATTTTCAGTTCATTTAGAGGTTTCTGGAATAATTGGCTAATGCAATGCATGTGGCTGAGAAAGAGACCAAGATAAGAATCACACATCTGTTAATTTACTTATACTTCACCTGTTTCCAAAAAGGATTTGAGGGAATTATGTTGATTATGAAAATGCCAATCTCTTAATAAAATGTAATCCTAGGAATGTTGAAACAGAGGGGAATTTTTTTTTTGCTCTTAATTCACATTTAATTAGTTATGTTTAATTCTAACAACTCCCTCTCTGATCTTAACTTCATTCAGGTTCATTTCTCAAGATCTGGAGGTTAATGTGTTAGAACTCTTAACCCCAGGTTTGCAAGTTTACTTGTCTATACCTCTCATTGGATTTTTTTTTTTAGTTTAAGAATAGAGTTCTCTTTCTTTAAAGTTTAATTTATTCAAGTATGATTGATTTACAGTGTTGTGCTAATTTATGCTGTACAACAAAGTGATTCAGTTATACACATATTATACATTCTTTTTCATATTCTTTTCCATTATGGTTTATCACAGGATATTGAATAAGTTCCCTATGCTGTATAGTAGGACCTTGTTGTTTATCCATCCTATATATAATAGTTTGCATCTGCTAATCCCAAACTCCCAATCCATCCCCTCCCCCTTTGGCAACCACAAGTCTGTTCTCTATGTCTGTGAGTCTGTTTCGTAGATAAGTTCATTTGTGTCATGTTTTGATTCCACATATAAGTGATAGCATACAGTATTTGTCTTTCTCTTTCTGACTTACTTCGCTTAGTATGAGAATCTCTAGGTCCATCCACGTTTCTGCAAATGGTATTATTTCATTCATTTTTATTGTTGAGTAGTATTCCGTGGTATATTTGTACTACATCTTCTTTATCCATTCATCTGTCGATGGACATTTAGGTTGTTTCCATGTCTTGGCTATTGTGAATAGTGCTGCAATGAACGTAGAGGTGCATGTGTCTTTTTGAAATAGAGTTTTGTCTGGATATATGCCCAGGAGTGGGATTGCTGGATCATGTGGCAACTAAGAATAGAGTTCTTTTTAATTGTGCTACAACCTTACAAGTATATACAAAAGACTTTCATGGGGATTATCTGTTTTTTACTTTCCATTTCGAAGTAATTTAAAGCATTACAGGAAAGTTGCAAGAATAATACAAAGAATTTTTGTATACCAACATTTTGTCATATATGCATTATCATTCTCTTTTTCTCTATGTGTGTATATATGTATTATTATTTTTTGAGCTGTTTTAAGATAGTTTGCATACCTCATGACTCTGTATTTTTCCTAGGAACAAGAATATTTTCTTACGTATCTGTAGCAGTTCAGTTATCAAATTCAGGAAATTTAACACTGATACAATACTATTTGAATTTACAATCTACATTTCCACTTCCTGAATTGTTCTAATAATGCCTTTACAGAATTTTCTTTCTTCCTTCTTCCTTTCTTTTTAAGAACAGGCTCCAGCCCAGGATCATTTATTGCATTAAGTCATTCCATCCCTTTCATCTCCTTTAATCTGAATAAATATTTAATTTCAGCCTTTCTTTATCTTTCACACCACTGAACCACTGACCTTTAAAAAACTCTACAGGCCAGTCATTTATAAGATGTCCCTCAGTTTGGTTTCTCTGCTGTTTCCTCATGATTAGCTTCTGTTTAGGCATTTGGGCTGGAATACTAAGTCAGATGTCTTTGGGATCCATCTGGAGGCTGATGTCTGTTTGCTCCTTTCTGGTGATGTTAATTTTGAGCAACATGTTAACACAGGTTAATGTGTTTCCAGTTTCTCCATTGTAGAGTAATTTTTTCCTTTTGAAATTAGTAATTTGTCTCAGTAGATTTTAAGTTCCTCATTAGCAGGAAACATTCTGTGTTCCCCAGTGTATCTTCATTGTGTACCTTGGGACCTGGCAAGAGCAGGTACGGAGTATTTGTTAGATAAAGTGGATCTGGGTATATATTCTACTTTAGTAGGTCTCAGAGATTTGGGGGGAAAGATGAGCTAACTTTGGTAAAGGAAAGATGAAAGAAGACTAGCCGGGTGGGGCTGTTTTCAAGATATTTGTTTGAGGACCCAGGGAGTGTGTGGCCCTGGGAACCTGTGTCACAGAACTCCACACCAAACGGAGCTGTGGTCTTGTTTCTCAGAAGAACCACAGTCCCAAGTAAACGAGCTTCTGTTCTTACTCTTCTTCAAGAGTGACAACAGATTAGGAAGGAAAGACCTATAAGCAGTTTAAAATAGGAGCCACGTGATTTGTTGCAAGTATGAAATATATTAAAAATTGCTTCAGTTGCTGTTAATTTAAAATATGGTATTTTATCAAATCCAAGATACACCATGATTTTATGTATTCTAAGAGAAAGAAAGGAAAGCTGCAAGTTAAACTAAAACATACATTTTTCTTATCACTTAGAATTTTTATACCATCACATTGGAGGCTAGGATGTCAACATACGAATTTGGGGGGAGCGCAAACATTCAGTCCATGACAATAGGCCTGGTGGAGGAGAAGTCCAGTGATTCATACCAGGAGTCTCCTGGGAAGTAATTCAAGTTAATATCAGCACACGGGGACCAGATCTGCATGGCATGCACCAGCTGGGTGGGGTGGAGATGGCAAGGCAGAGTGTGGGGTGGGCTGTGCAGGATGCTGAGAGAGCCTCTAAGAGAAAAATTATCCCATCAAACTAATTCCAGGCAGGAAGGGCAGGTGGGTGGAAATTCTGAGTATGACACGCCTGGTCATTTGGCAATCAACAAAGAAGTACTATGGGCGGGGAGTGACTAAGCAGCTAGGAGAGGTTAAGACGACCAGCTCACGTCGGGTGATGGGGGTCGGGGGAGCTCTACAGGAGCTAGAGGTCCTTGCAAGAAGGTGAAGGATCAAGTCAGGTAGTTGGGGGACTTGATGCTTATTGATGAGTTTGTGTCTTCCGGGAAGCTTGAAGAAGTTTGGGGCTTCCTTGATATTCATTCATTCATGCATTCATTCAGAAAATGTTTCTGGAGCCCCCACTTTGTGCTCCTTCATGTTTTGCTATAGATCTGCCCTGGTTACAGGCAAAGGGGGCGCTGAACACAAGCTAGCACTTTGCAGCAGCTTGCATCGGGCCCTCTGTTTTTAGGTGCCTCCTGCCCTCAGTGTGGGAATTACCTTCTTCTTAGTAGAAAAAAAAACTTCCTTTGGGTGGAAAATATTAATTATTCCCAATTATTTTCATGAACCTCATTATATGAGGAAGTCTTTTAATGATATTCAGAGTCAATCCCTGGACTAACCACTGATCCCAACCTCAGTGAGCGACTCCCACCCCCCATCCCTTTCCCAGATGCATGGCTTCCTGTTGCTCTGTACTGAGATTGTTTTGTAATAGAGCAAAGTAAAATGATTTTTCTACAGAAATTCCCAGAACTAATGTTCTCTAAATGTCCAAAAAGGGCCAGTCTGTCCCTCAGGATGTTTGTAAATCATCCATTATTCCTATTTAGAAGTTATGGAATTAGAAAATTCTGTATCATGTACTGTTTAGTTGCTGAGTAATTTTTATAGAGAACTGGTTGTCTCTTGCTACAACTCCTCCTAAAAGAGTTTTGTAAATTTAAGGAAATGGGAGGATACTTTAAAATGCTTAAGGAAGTTGTTGTAGAACATGGTTAAGTGCTTTAGTTGTTTTGGTTTATCATTTCTATTCCTATTTCCTAGTATTGTTTGGAATAAGTCCTCTGAGTTAATGGTTACATCCCCTTTTCTCCATTAACTTTACAATCTGGCGAAGAGGATGGGTAAGGGTGTTTCTGTTTCTTTTCCTGTCATTACCAGATTTCAGAGCACTTGTATGAATTCTAAGGACACGTGCTTTCCTGCAGTGATTGGGGAAGATAGACTTTCTACCTTTCACATTTTAGGTTCTCACCTGACTGCCCAATGCCTCCCTTGGTCACATGGGACAGGGGCTTAAGCCCGTGGCCAGCTTGCTGTTTGGAAGATGTAAAGTGAAAGTTGTGTTCAATGTGCACCTTAATCTATGATTGAAATAATGCTGTTTTAGATCCTAGGCACTAGGCTAGATGGTGGTAATTTTTTTAAATTAATAATTCATTGTGGAAAAGAAAGTGATAGAGATTTATCATAGTGAGATACTATACTTGATGAAGTTGGTAACATGTTCCCTAATTTTAAAAACTGGAATGCCTGTAATATTATCTTCATCTTCTTTGGACTTTTTAGCACATGCGCTTAATGGGGATTTGGGCTTTTAGAGTCATGTCGCTGGTGGGAGCTGGCAGGCCTGCTTGACTCTGGTCACATCTTCCTAATAAATGTCCTTTTTTATACATACTTGAAAGGTGCAATAACACATGCACATAATAAAAGAAAAATTGAAATAGCACACAGTGAAAGCTAAGTCTTTTCCCCACTCTAGATCTCCTGTCTCACTCTCCAGAAACAATCAAGGTTAAAGGCTTTATTGTAAACTCTTCTTGAAAATTTTTATACACACACAAAAAACATGCTATTACTGTGCAACCCCAAGCTTCATGACATAAAAAGACAACCATTTTCCTACGCTCACCAACTCTGTGACTCAGAGATTCAGAAAGGGCACAGCAGGGATGACTTTCTTCTGCTCTGTGATATCTGGATCCTCAGTTCAAAAGACTTGAAGGCTGGAATCATCGAAGGCTCATTCACTCCCATGTCTGGTCCCTGGACTGGGTGGCGTTGAAGACTGAGACTGCTGAGCAGAGCACCTACTTATGGCCCCTCCACGTGCTGTGGTTTCCTCACAGCATGGCGGCCTCTACATGGTGACTTTGGGCTCTAGGCTTGAGCCTTCTGGTCAACAAGGAGAAAGCTGCCTCACCTTTCTGACTTAGCCCTGGAGGTCACGCAGTGTCATTTCTGCTACCCAGATTCAAGAGAAGGAGACCAGCCCCCATATCTTGATGGGAAGAGTATCAAGGTCACATCACGAGATGGGAGATATTGTTTCAGCTACTTTGGAAAACAAAGTATATAATCTTTTTTCCCCCAAATGGGAATTTACTCCACTTGAAGATTATTCCATATAGATTTCTCAAGCTAACAGCTGCATAAAAATATACCACTTGAGTACAAGTCATTTGCTTAACCAGCCTCCTACTGTTGAACATTTAGTTTGTTTCCAGTCTTTTGATATCACAATGATGCAATACATATTTTTGATTATATATTTTATGTACATATCTCAGTACATTTATAAGATATATTTTTAAAAGTGGGATTCTGGGTCAAAAAAATGTGAAATTTTAATGTTGGTCGATAGGAAGCCTAATTTTTTGCATCAGAATTGTTTGGTTGAATGTGATTTAAAACAGAAACTCAAAATAATATTGACTTAAACACACGAGAAAATTCTTTTTCCCCGTAAAGGAATTTGGAGATACAGAGCCCAAGGCCAGTATGGTGATTCCATAGTATCATTAGGAGCCCAGTGTTCTTCCAACTCTTTACTCTGAATCTCTACTTTGATTTAACTCAGAGACAAATATATCCTCTGTCTTCCTAGTCCTAAATGGTTACTGGCCATCTCATCTAACTTCCAGGAAGTAAGAAGGAACAAAGGCCACCCAATCCCCTTGCTTTAAGAGCACTTCATGGGAATCACGTGCAACATTTCTTATATATCATTGTATATTATTATATATATATATATATATATATATATATATCTCCCAATCTTATACATTCATAGGTGTGTTACTTAAAGGAGTGTATCCTTTTCTCAAAGTGGGGATGTGCCCAGATAAAATCATAGTTCTTATTACCAGGAAAGAAGGGGAAAATGGATACCAGGAGGTAACTAGTAATTTCTGTATCATTTCTTTATATGTATCATCTCTGATTTTCATAGAGACATAGTTATAATTATGCCCATTGTTCAAATAAGAGAACTGAAGCTTAGATATGGTAAAATGTTGGCCAATGGGCCCCAAAATAGAAAGTGTGGAACAAGAATTCAGACCCAAGTCCTTTTTCTACTATTCCAAACTAGAAGAGGACTTCAAGTTACAAACTCAACATTTACTCAGCCTGTTCTATATTACTGCTTTTCTCTGAGATCCTAGTAAGGTGCTTTAGTACTGTTTTGTTATGTGGTGTTTGCATTGTGTACACAAAGATTAACCTTCCCACGTGATGATTATTCTTTAAGTGGAGCATTCTCTTCCTCTTGCTACAGAGCAGCAGCAGCCTCTAACAGCTTCCTTTGCACCTTGATTTCAATGACTTAATCATCTCCGCAGCTTTCCTCTGCTGTTCCTTCTTTCAGATTGTCTAGCCTCCTGCTCCTCACACACAGTGAATCCTTTCATGAAGAACAGCTGAGTCATGAAAGGGAATGCAGATGGCCACGAGTTTATTTGCAGGCCTGGGGTCCAACCCAGGTTTCTTCTTGCAGCCTGCAGGGCAGTTACCTGACAGCTGTCCACTCCAGGCCCAGCGGACGATGTTCACTGTCGGGCTCAGGGTCTCAAACACTTGGTGGTAGGAGCACCACCTGTGGAGCTTGGGACTGGCATGCAGTGAGCACTGGGCTTCCATCCCAAAATCCTGGTGGAGGAGTGTGTGCTTCCTGCAGCAGCAAAATGGGAAAATTGTAGTCTTCAAAATGCAGTGACGAGGAGAAAAAAGGAGCATGGGGTAGCATAGCTAGAGAGTTTAAACTTTGTCATTCAAAATCTCCAGTTGAAAGACCCTTATAAAGAAATGAGATTTTTGTACCAGAGAAGCATAAAGCCCCAAACTGCAGGCCTGTGGAATATTCCCGACTATAACTACGGGTTTAGACTTCTGACTTGACCTAAAAAGATTGTAAAGACTGAGATTCAGGGGTAAGAAGGCTCTGGAGCAGGGCATTTCATGGGGTTTTATAAATGAGACAGAATATTTCTATGTGATTCCAGCTGACTTTCCTAATAACAAAGAGACTCATATACTAAGTTCAATAATAGTTTTAAAAATAACATGAATTGAATTGGCCTGTAATAAAAGTGCTTTGGAAAAATGTGATTCTCTGTATATATGAAACTCTGAAATAGGGATGTGTGAGTCATTTCTAGAAATGAAAAAAATATGATGCTTTAAGTTAGAAATGCAGACAGTATAAGAGCAGATTAATAGACTGGAATATAGAGTTCAAGATTTATCCTTAATTCAGTATAGAAAGTCAAAGAGATGGAAAATATGAAGGAGAGGTTTAGACATGTGGTGGAAGGGATGAGAAGACTTAATATATGCTTGTTGGAATTCCAGGAGTAGATTTGAAAGAGAATAGGAGAGAGGCAGTATTTGGACAGAATATGGCTGAGAATTTTCAAGAATCTGTAAATGATACCAATCTTCAGATATAGATTCCAATGAATCCCAATCAGGGTAAGTAAAAAGAAATTCACTTGATACATCATAGTTAAACTGCAAAATATATATTTTTAGAATTATGAGACCATAAAAACAGCAGAGAGAAAGGATAGATCACTAAAAAAGAACAACATACTACAGCTGAGTTTTCAAGAGTGAAATCAAAGCCAGAATATCTTTAAAGTGCTGAAATAAAACTGCCCTCCTAAAATTCTTTAACTGGCAAAAATTCCTTTCAACAAGGAGAGTCAATGGAGACATTTTCAGACAAACAAAAACTGAGAGAATTTTCTACAAGCAGATACCTACTAAAGAAGCATCTAAGTGCCTGTACTTCAAGGAGAAGGAAAATGATACCAGAAAGAAGATTTAAGATGCAGAAAGCAGTGGTGAGCAAGGAAAATGTTAAACATGAGGGTGAATCTTAAAAAATTATTGGCCTTGTAAAATGGTAACAATGTCTAAAGAATTAGAAAATCAAGATAGAACTAAAATATAGTATAACAATAACATTTAGTTTGGGATGTGACGTGACTGAGTTAAGTCATTCTAAGGTCCTTGTATTGGTTTGCAGAGAGTAAAAATGTTTGCTAAATTAAAAATTTGTTAAGTTATATACATATATTCCAATGACAACTAATAACTATTGGAGGAGAAATTAATGAAATGAGAGGAAAATATCTCAATCTAAAATAAGTTAAGAGAGGAAAAATTAAAAAAAAAAAAGAACTACTGTAGCTGCAGAGCACATATTCTTCCTCAGGCACACATGGAATAGTTACAAAAATTAAACCCATATAGGATATAAAGCAAGCCTCAAAACATTTAACAGTATGGTATCATACAGATTGCATTCTCAGATTATAGCACAACTAGACAGATATCAACAACAAAAAGGTAACTCAAAAATGGCCATATATTTTGAAAATAAAAATCACAATTATAAATAACTCAAGGGCCAAGAAAGAAATAATAATGGAAATTTAGAAGACATTGAAGGTTGCATACTACTAAATAAGCTAAGTGGCGAAATTAAGTCACTAGGGAAAAAAATAGAATAAACCCAACAAGAGATGAAGGAACAAAGTAATACAAATAAGATAGAAATTAATAAAATAAAAACTGAAGTAAAAAGAATAAATAAATCCAATATTTAATTCTCCTAAAATATTCTAAAAATCAATAAAATCTGGTAAGACTGATCATGCAAACACTATAAGAAATGAAAAAGAGAATATGTAAATAATGATAAAACTAATGTTAAGAACATAAAAATACTATAAATGTTTATACTAATAAATTTGAGAAATTAGGTAAAATATTAAAAAATCTTAGGGAAAAGATACAACAATCTGATTCATGAAGAAAGAGAAATCCTGTATGTTCCTAGAACCATTAAAGAAATTTAGTCAGTAGTTAAAAAGTCTTTCCACAAAGAAACCATTAGGCCTAGAAGATTTTCTAGATTTGTTCTACCACCTATTTAATGAACAGAAAATTCCAACATTCTGTATACTCTTTGAGCTATTAGAAAAACAGCAAGTACTTTCCAACTTGTTTTATGAGGTTAACATAGCTGAATACTAAAATCTTAGAAGGGCAATACAAGGAAGGAAAATACTGGCAAATCTTACCCATGTTTTCATAGATGTAAAAATTCTAGGCAAAGTACTAGCAAACTGAATCCAGCAATGTTAAAGGAGATATTTTATCCTGTCTAAGTTGGGTTTATACCAAGAGTGGAAAATTAGTTCAACATTAGAAAAATCTATAAATGTATTTTATCACAATAACATATTAATGGAGAAAAACCATGTGTTCATTTCAATAGATGCAAAAAAATTTTGTAATATTTCACCATCTAGGAAAGCAAGAAAACTTTCTCAACCCAATGAATGCTACCCACAAACCAAAATTAAGCAACAAGAAAAACCAAACACCAAAGCAGACTGTAACAAACATGATATTTGATAGTGAAATGCTAAAGCATTTCCTTTAAAATTAGAAACAAGACAAGGGTGCCACTGTCATCACTTTTATTTAGCTTTGTTCTAGAGATTCTGGCCTCAGCAGTAGAAGTAAAAGAAGAAATAAAAGGTTAAGGATTAAAAAGGAAGAAATAAGACACCATCATTCCCATATGATATGACTGCATAGAAAACCCAATAGAATTTGCAGGTAAGTTATGAGAATTTATAGAAAAATTTAGCAAAATCCATATACAAAAGTCTGGATTTCTATTTACCACCAAGTAACAGAAAATCCATTTAAGAAAAGATATTATTTGTAACAGCTACCAAAAATGTAAGATACAGAGGAAAAAATCTAACAAAAATAGGTAACGGTTTTATAAAGAAATTCTAAAACTTTATTAAAATCATAAAGAAGACAATGTGGAGAAAGAGATGTTCATGGATAGGAAACTCATTAAAGATATTAATTCTCTCCAAGCTGATCTGTAGATTTAATGCAATTCCAATCAAAATCCCAAGAGGATTTTTCATGAACCTTGAGGAGCTGTGATTATAAGATTTATTTGAAATACCAAAGAACCAAGAATACCTAAGTCATTCCTAAAGCAAAAGAACTAATTGGTGGGGGGCAGGGGGGCAGACTTTTTTTAATCAGAAAACACCAAAAAAATATTGGGAAATTATTTTTGCACCTGACAGAGGAATAGTATTGAGAATAAATAAAGAACTCCTATGAATAAATAAGAATAATCAAAGAACTCAATAGAAACAGGGGCAAAAAACATAAACAGATATTCACAAAAAAGGAAGCATGAATGACCATAAATATATGAAACTTTGTACTACCTGATCAGTAATAAAGGAAATGCAGATAAATGCCACAATTAAATATCATTTCTTACCAGCCAGGTGGGCCAAAATTTTAAAGCCTGACAACACCAAATATTGCTGGAAATACAACAGGAGCTCACATATACTACTGCTGGGAGTATGGATCTCTGCAACTACTTAGAAAACAGTTTGGCATTTCCTTGTAAAAGTGAATATTCTCAGACCTCTGACCCAGGAATTCTACTCCTAAATACACTATTGGCCATGCATATCAGAGAATACATACAACAAAGGTCATAGCAACATGGTTCTAATAGCAAAACCTGGAAACACCCTAAATGTGCATTGACAGTCAATAGATCACTGAATTACAGTATTAACAATGAATTAACTATAGATATAAACATCAACATATGTGAATTTTAAAGTCAAAGGTAAGGCCACAGAAAACACACATACTATGAATTTATTTATATAAAGTTCAAAAACAGTTCAAAATAAAGTATTCATTTTTTAGGGTTACATACATTTGTGGTGAACATGTAAAGAAAAGCAAAGGAATTAATAACCAAAAATTCACTAGAGATTACTGGCTGAGACGGAGGAGGAGTGACTAGGAAGGACACCTAGGGGACTTCAAAGGTATTGATAATACTTCTTAATATTTCTTAAGCAAGGTGGAGAGGGGCACATAGGTACATTTACCGCTCTTTTACACGTATGTTGTATTCACTTTTGTGTGATGTAGTTTACAGTAAGAAATATGACAATTTATAATTTCTTAGCTTTATGTAATGCTGTCCCATGAAACTTTACTTTATATTTATCTTCATAACACCTCTGTTAATCCTACAGAAAACAAATCTGGGATATAAATGTATTTGCTTGAAATTCCATATGAGGCTGGCTGGGCCAGATCCTAAGTCTCTTGTTCTATAGAGAGATTTCTGCTGCTCGCCATTTCCCATGCCATTAATTTATTTGTTCATGTATTTACTTGTCCACCCATTGATTCACTGAATAAGCTGTCTCCCTTTTTGACTCAGGCACTGTACTTTTAAAATTCTCTCAAGGAGATAAAGGTCAAGAATATAAAAAGCTTAAGTACTTACTATTTTGATTACCTGAGTGCCAGTGGCCTCTGGGCGCATATTCACCCAGGTGCACAGCATTATAGTTCAACATGTGTACACACTACACAGTGATCACCACCACCACCACCATCCATCACCATACAGTCGACCCCCTTCACCCATTTAGCTCACCTCCCAATCCCCTTCCCCTGTGGTAACCACTGATCTGATCTCTGTATCTATAAATTTGTTTTTGTTTTATTTTGTTTTTTAGATCCCACATATGCGTGAAATCACATGGTATTTTTCTTTCTCCATCGAACTTATTTCACCTAGTATAATATCTTCAAGGTCCAACCATGTTGTCACAAATGGCAGGATTTCATTCATTTTTATAGCTGGGTAGTATGCCATTGTGTATATATACCATGTCTTCTTTATCTCTTCATCCATCAGTGGACCCTTAGGTTGTATCTATACCTTGGCTATTGTAAATAATGCTGCAGTGAACATAGGGGTGGATATACCTTTTCAAATTAGTGGTTTTGTGCTCTTTGGATAAATAACCAGAAGCAGAATAGCTGGGTCATATGGTAGTTCTATTACTAATTTTTTGAGTTTTCCATGGTGACTGCACCAATTCACATTCCCACCAACAGTGTATGAGGTTTCCCTTTTCTTCACATCCTCTCCAACATTTGTTATTTCTTGTTTTTTTTTGATAATAGCTATTCTAACAGGTGTGAGGTGGTATCTCATTGTGGTTTTGATTTGCATTTCCCTAATAATTAGTGATGATGAACATCTTTTCATGTGCCTGTTGGCCATCTGCATGTTTTCTTTGGAAAAATGTCTGTCCAGATCCCATCTTTTAATTGGGTTGTTTGTTTATTTGTTTTTTGCTCTGTTGAGTTGTATATATATTTTGAATATTAACCCCTTATCAGATATATGATTTGCGAATATTTTCTCCCATTCAGTAGGTTCCCTTTTCATTTTGATGATGGTTTCCTTTGCTGTGCAGAAGCTTTTAAGTTTGATGCAGTTTCATTTGTTTATTTGTGCTTTTGTTTCCCTTGCCTTTGGAGTCAGATCCACAAAAACATCGCTAAGACTGATGTTTTTAATGTAGTGAAAACTAAGGGATACAGAAAAAGCAGTTCTAAGAGGGAAGTTCATAGCAATACAGGCTTACCTCAAGAAACAAGAAAAATCCCAAATAAACAATCTTACTTTACACCCAAAGAAACTAGAAAAAGAAGAACAAGTGAGTCCAAAAATAGTAGAAGGAAGGAAATAATAAAGATCAGAATGGAAATAAATGGAATAGAGACTATAAAAACAATAGAAAAGATCAACGAAACTAAACTGGTTCTTTGGAAAGATAAGCAAAGTCAACAAACCTTTAGCTAGACTCACCAAGAAAAAAAGAGAGAGGACTCAAATAAATAAAATCAAAAAGGAAAGAGAAGTTACACCAGATACCACAGAAATACGAAGGATCATAAGAAACTACTATGAACAATTATATGCCAACAAATCGGACAACCTAGAAGAATGGATAAATTCCTCGAAACATGCAATCTTCCAAGAGTGAATCATGAAGATATAGAAAATCTGAATCAATGATTACTGGTAAGGATAATCAAAAAATCTCCCAACAAACAGAAGCACAGGTCCAGATGGCTTCACTCACATATTTCTACTAGGTCATGTCCTTCAGCCTTGCACGTATTTGCTTTCTTCAGGATCTCAGACACCTTCTGTGTGTCCTAACCCATCCTTCAATTTCTCTCAGCAGGTAAGCTGCAGTCTTCTCCATTTAACACCCTTGCCTGTGTTTAAAGAACACTGGTGCCCTGAGGTTTTAGGGCAGATAAACAGCACTCAGCTGACAGGTCCTGACCTCCAGGCAGGCCAGCCTTTGTTCACAAGGTGGAGGATTCAGTGAGCCTGCAGGGCTGTCAAAACATTTATTCTTGTCTACGGAGAGAAAACTTGGCAGAAAATATCCTTCCTTGCTCAGAGTTCCAGAGTCCGAGGTTTGAGCTAGGTCTCCTTATTGCATCTTCATAGTTTTCTCTTCACTTGTCTCATTGGTCCTGATTTTTGGGGTTTCTTTACTGAACACTGAAACCTAATCACTCTCTATACCTTTAAATCATTTTATGATTAGGTGGATTTATTCAGCTTCTAGTGACTTCTAAACATTACCAACTTGAACTTTCTGCATTCTGTTCCTCATATAGGTTTTCTTTCATTAGCTCAAAAGGATCACATATGTCTTTCATGGGCCCGGCACTGTATTGGGCATTGGAGTGTCAAACTAGTTAGGATGGGGCTGAAAAGAATACTATAAGATTTAAAATAAAGGAAACCTAAGATTTGTTTCATTAGATAACACATAGATAGCTAAAAGAGCAAAACATATACGCGTGTATTATAGTTGGGATTGAAGATTAAGGACAAGAAATAAGAGTAAATAATTAATAAAAAGGGTTATACTTTTTAAAGAATCATAAAGAGATTAGGGAAAGATGGTAAATTAGAAAACCCCATAAAAATACAATTAAGGGTATAAATGAAGACAATGCACTTAAATATATTAAGATAATTGGGATATTTTTAAGTAAATTGAGATATTAACAGAAAAAAATTGTGACGAAAACCCAAAAGGTTTCCTTAGAAAAACAAATAGTCAAACCAAAAAAAAGAGAAAAAACCCAACACACCAGCTGGCAGCAAGGCAGTGATACATGAAGCCTTTGAGCACTTGCTGGCCTGACGTGGCTCTTCTCCCCTGGGCTCAGGGTCCTCACATCCTGAAGAGGGTGCCTGGGGATATCCCCTGCCCCTCTCCCCACCTTCCCCACTAGCACAAGTGAATACTTCTTTTTCTGAGTTCTACACATTCATTGTATTCTATTTTGCTAAGGTTTTATTCAAGATTTTTTTCATCTCTGTTCATATATATTTGGAATTGTTCATTATCCATTTGGGATCCCCAAATCATTTTTGTGAATAAATTAGTTTTTTTTAAAGATTCTTTGGTTATTTGGAGGATTTTTTTTCCCCACTGAATCAGGGCCAGATGCCTTTTATTGGATTACACTATGTCTTTTATATACTGTATATATATACAATGTATACATACAATTACAGTGTCTTGCTACGTGTTTGGAAATTTTGTATATTCAAAAAATGACTATTGAAGTTATGCCTCAGTACTATTATTTCTCTCCATTTTGTTTCTTTCTGTTAAGTTTCTTCTTTCTGTATGTTGTGTCTTAGTCTTTATAACAATACAGATGAAACTACAGCTTAGAGATGTTAGGTAATTTAGTCAGAATTAATAACTGAAAGATACCAGAAGCTACTTCAGTCAGTACACAGCTTCCTGGATAGGATGGAATCTATCTGTATAGATAGTATAATCCAATACACTTGACTTTATTTTCTATTTTTTAAAAATGTGACCAAATATAAAATTCTGGATATAATGCCTGGTATTTTGTTATTCCTGCCCCTGAGATGTTACCACAAGGAAATCTCTTCTTCTATTGCCTTTGAAAATTCATCTTTAATTTGCAGGTTAATTAGTCTTGAATCCTGCGTCCATCACCTACTAGCTTTGTGGCTGTTTTCTCATTCATAAAGTGGGGAGAATACCTATTTCCTAGGATGTTGTGAGGATTAAATGAAAAAATACATGTGATTCATTTTACCAGATCCTCATCTTGAGTGCTACCTTGCACAAAAGAGCTCCTGTTATGTCTTCATACAAGTAGTAGTCCAGAGAAAAATTCGGTTCTTCTCAGGCTATGCTCTGCTGAAGAAACTTGGGTCAGTTTCTTCAAATCTGTCTCTAGGAATGCCTAAGTCTCTCTCTAAACATCAGCTATGTGGGAATGAAAATGAGAATGTCACCAGTGACATGTTATGAGGTAATTTACAGAAAAATTGAACTGAAAAATTGGTTAGAAGATTCTGGGGGAGTGAATTTGAAGCTTGGACCTCGTTGGCTTCCTTCCCATGATGCCACCAGGAGAATGTGGCTGCAGCTGAAGACTGAAGCTTGGCTTAGACCAGGCCTGACCTGAGGCTGGGGAAGGAAGGACAGTGAGAGCTACCGTTGGGCTGCGTGGTCCTGGAGAAGCCATTGCACCCTCTTGTAGGTCTGAAAGGGAAGTTGCAGCCTTCTCCCTGCATCGACTGGATCTGAACTCTGTTTATGACAGTGGGTGCCAAGTCCTTTTGCTGGTTTTCTAATTCGGTTTGAGGGACACACCCTAATGAAAGCCGGGAAGAGTGATTCACCTATTGTCATATTTACCATGACCACATTCCATTTGCTTGAACTCTTCCCTGGCCAAATGTCTCCAGGGATTGCCTTCAAAGTAACTGATGACACCCGCCCCCCTACTTCCTCCCGGACAGGCTATTGGGCTCATTGAGAGCCTTTCAACAGCTCAATACCCAATAGCATCTGACCCCAGCCTGTTTCCAGGGCCCACTTGAAAGACTTTCCAGATAAGGATTATGAAGCAGACAGGAAGTGCTCTAAAAGATATTTCCCCAATCTTGTCTGATTGTGTGTTTCATTTTTACAGTAAAGTATCCACATTTTAAATGTTTAGTGATTATAAAGGAAGGTGGGGACACCAATCTTGCATTCAGTTATTCAGTTAGCGTCCCCTTTGCTCAGTGCCAGTGCCAGCTGCTGTCCTGGGCTTGAAGATACAAGGACGGGCAAAGACAAACACATCTCTGCCCTCAGCTTATAGACCAGACACGAGAAATAAATTACCCAATACTATAGAAATAAATATAAAATTGCAACTCTGATAAGTACTAGAAAGAAGAGATGCATGGTACCCAAAGAACTTGTAACCAGGGGATTTGACCCACGTGGGGAGGTCAGGGAAGACCTTGGAAGCCTAAGATCTGGGATCTTTGTCCTACTTTCCAAAGTCACGGGATGAAATTTGGGGCAGGCTTTTAAAAAGCTTGTGTCTCCATTGTCTTTTCTCTAAATCCGGTGTCTCCATTCACAACAAGGGCAAAGATCCTTAAGCCTATCCATTAGAGAGGAGATAACCAAGTTAACATAAAGCTTTGAGAAACATTAAAGAGAGAAATCAATTAGCCATTGTTAAGTGCCACTTGCTCTTCAAGGCATTATTCCAAATTGTAAGCACTTGAAGATAAGAGGCCAGTGACCCCTGGGGGCTCGAAAATAACATATATGCCCATGGCTACAGCCATTTTACTAATCACATAACATCTGTTGGTATATCTAGCACTTTTTAAAAGTATTTCCTTCTGTTTTAAATTTTACTCCAAGTACAATTTCAAAAAAAGACTTAGGTGTTAACAAGACAATCATCTGAGTCCTGTTGTGTGACTTCAAGTCTGGCTCTCTTACTGAGTCTTGGGGCATGATATGTCCCCTCTTGGACCTGATTTTCCTCATCTGTAAAATGGGTTGATAAGAATACTGCCTCATAGGGTTGTTGTGAGGTTTAAATGAGATGTTACAACTACAGGGTTCTGGTTCAGTGCCTGTCTGGTAGTGAGCGCTCAGCTGAGGCTGCTCCCTTCCCTGCAGAAGTGTAGCAAGTAATAAAGGTAGCAGAGACCCATTGAGACCCTATGTATTTGTGCATGCCCCCCTCCCCAGTAGCGTGTTACAAAGCCATGTGGATCCTGGAAATGTTGGGAACACAGAGTGTTCCTTCTCTCTGCGTTAGTTTTCCATAATAGAGGTTGGAAAAAATACCATCAGAATAGCCTCCTGTTTGCCTCTGACACCAGGAATAAGAGTAAAATAACTTGAAATGGCTCAAAAATTTGTCTTGGTACTCTTCAATTTGCATGAGTGAGTACAGAATAAGAACGTGGATCTAACACCTGCCAAACAGTAGTCCCTGCCTCCCACCCCTCCCGGGAAAGAAACCCCAAATGAAGTGATGTGGGGAGGCCAGACTTAGAACTTTTCAAAGCAGGTAACTTCAAGGCAAACATTTCCTCTTCTCCCTCCTGAGCTGGCCGGGTGTGTTATTACTGGAACCAAGACAACAGGTATTGGGTAACAGCGAAGGACTGGATGGAAATTTTTCATCAGCTGGAGCCAAGTTCTCATTCTAGGTGACTCTGTGGGAAAAAAACAGCCTTGAAGTCAATTTACATATTGGACACTTTCTGTCTGTTCATGTTTCTAGCCCAACTTTTTCGATGGGGAAACAAGTGCTATAAAGGAAAAAGGTTGATAGCTTTTGAAAAAATCAAAGTGCTTTGTATGAGTTTCATATTATTCTATTTGCTGCTTTTTCTGCCTGCGTGATAGACCCTTAATAAATACAGAGACCTGGTTTTTTATTTTGTCATCAATTTATGTGAACATTTATTTATTCTCTTAGTCATTCAACAAGCACATGCTAAATGTTTATTATGCACCGGGCACAGTTTTTGAGTGAGAAATTTGGATACATGGTCTGAGAAATATAAATGAATTTATGAAGAAAATGGGTCAGCATGTTAGACATCACTCCTTCCCCCAAAGCCCATCATATATGGCTGCCAAACCTGTGTATGAAAATGGAATAAAGTGGGCTGGCACTTCGTATGTATTTTGAGCATTTCCTTTGAGGAATTCAAAGAACGGATTTATCCTAAAGGCAATACCTGTCACAATCTAGCAAAATATATTATCTCGGATAATTATTCATTGGCTTATTTTTCCTAGTAGGGCAAGATGCCGAGGACTCAGGAAAGCGGGACACACATCTTCACTGCTTCCCACGCTTACCCCTTTCCTGAGGGACGGCTGTGTCATCCCTGACCTTCAGCAGCCACCTCATCATGTGACCTATAAGTCCTAGACCAACAAAATTACATGTAGTTCTGAAAACACATCATACTGTTTCATACCTCTCTGTCTCCACACTTACTCTTCCTCCTTCTGCAATATTCTATCTACTGTCCACCTCCCTCTAGATATCTGCTCGTTCTTCAAATCCCAGTTCAGGCTTCTCATTATTTGCCCCCTCCCACACTTTCCCAGCCACTCTCTCCTCTCTGGTACTTGGAGACCTTGCTATACATCCACCAGACCTTTATACAGACCTTCCCTGATTTATGATGGGATTACATCCCGATAAACTCATCGTAGATTGAAAATATCAGAAGTCGGAAATTCAGTTCACACACTTAACCTACTGAACATGATGGCTGAGCCTAGCCTACCTTCAGCATGCTCAGAACACTTACGTGAGCCACAGCTGGGCAAAATCATCTAATACAAAGCCTATTTGATTATAAAATGTTGAATATCTCATGTAATTTATTGAATGCTGTACTGAAAGTGAAAAACAGCAAGGTTGTCTGAGTACAGAATGGTTGTCAGTGTATCGGTTGTTTCCCCTTGTGATCCAGTGGCTGACGGGGAACTGCGGCTACTGACCCTGCCCAGCATCACGAGAGAGTATCTTACTGCTTATCACTAGCCCAGGAAGAGATCAAAATTCAGAATTTGAAGTATGGTTTCTACTGAATGCAAATTGCTTTAGCACCATGATAAAATGGAGCCATCGTTAGGTCAGGGACCATCTGCGCACCTGTATTTTCCATTAAACTGTGTTCTCCAGCAGGTGCTGTGGTGCCTGGCACAGAGGAAGTGCATAGGAGATGCACAGGTGTCTGTTGGACTGAGAGCACTGTACAGGTATTTTTACAGTTCTTATTAGAAGTTTTATGGGAAAGGAACCATCCAACAAATATTTGTTGAGCACCTACTGTGTGCCAGGCACTCTTTGAAATGCTAGGCATAGAGCAGTGACCAGAACAGACAAATGTCCTGCTGTCATGGTGCTTACAATCTACTCCTTAAAGCTGTTGGTCATGGGTTCAACTAAAAATTCTATTACTAGGGAAGAAGAGGAAAAACTGATATTGAGACAATTAGCAGTCTTTGCCACACTGTTCTTTCCCTTTCTCTGTGTTTAAATGGGCATGTGGCTTTTTATTCTTAAATAATGGTAGACTGTGATAATTCTGCTTTCTCTGACTTAAATGTGTGTGTTGAATTTTGTTTATCATGCATCTTAAGAGCCTATTTAATAGGCTGCCTTATTTCTTATTTGAGGCTGTGTGTGTGTGTGTGTGTTGGGGACAGCTAGAGAGAGCCCCCTTTTCAAAGTAAGTTATCGAAAACTCCTTCACATGCCGTTGTCTCCTCACAATAGCCCGGTGAGCTAGGCATGAACAACAGTGTTATTACTCCACTTTACAGGTGGGAAAATTAGGCACAGAGAGTTCAGGTAAATTAAGATTAGAGAGCTAATTGTCAGAAGAGCCGTGTCTCCCGACTTGATACTTTTTTATTTGGTTAAGGATGTGGTTAGTTATATAATAGTGTCAAGTAACTCAGGCTCACTGGGTGACTGAAATATTTACTGTTGTTTTTAACTACAGTTTTCTCTAGAAATGAGTGAATCAAAGTAAATCTTTCTGTATAGAACACAGACACTTCTTTCACCTTTCTTCTGATCCTCCACCCAAATGCCCACCTTTTCTTTACATTGTTAGCCCAGATCAGCCAGTTTTCTTCTTCACACAGAGATTGGATCCTGGTGGTGAGTTCTCCCATCGTGCTTCATTTAGCCAGCCCAGTCCTTGGGCTGTGACTTTCTCGGTGGGGACACTGGCCCCAGTTCATCATGACCTGTTGTTTAATGGCTCTGTGTTTGGCCAGGGCATTGCCCTGCCAGGCCTGAGGACCAACTGTTTACATCGGTAGCCTTTCCCAGCTTCTCTGCTGAGACCTTGCGTGCTTGTTGACTGCCGCATGTTCCTGGGTTGCATCTCTTCCTATCATATACAGTCAAGACATTCATATAGCTGAGTAAAGGGGCCCTTTTTGTTGCATTGGAACAGAAAACTGAAAGTTTCCGAAATTAAGAAAAATACTTATCAGAGATGAAGTAGAAGTGAAAAGAGAACAAGCTTTGGGAGAGAGTCTCTAAGCCTCAGATTCCTCACCTGTAAAATGAGGATAATAACACCTACCTTGAGAGTTACTATAAGGGTTAGAGATATAGCTGGAAAATGCCGAGCTTAGTGCCCAGAACATAGTGGATTCCCCATAAACGGGAGAGAATAAAATAAAATCTATTTTGTTCATTTTCCATAATATTTAAAATTTGGGCAACAATCCCAAGGGAAATGAAAATGCAGGTTGACACAAAAACTTGTACATGAATGTTCATAGCATTGTTCATAATAACTAAAAAGTGAAACAACAAACCTCTAATAACTGATCAATGGGTGAACAAAATGCGGTCTATCCATACAATGGAATATTATTCAGCCATAAAAAGAAATGAAGTACTGATACGTGCTACAACATGGATGGACCTTGAAAACATTATGCTAAGGTGAAAGAAGTCAGACACAAAAGGCAACAGTTGAATGATTTCATTTATATGCAATGTCCAGAAAAGGCAAATCCATAGAGACAGACAGAAAGTAGAAGAGTGGTTACCAGAGCTAGACAGAGGGGAGGATGGGAAGTGGCTGCTAATAGGTACAGGGCTTCTTTTGGGGCTGACAAAAATGTTCTGAAATTAGA
>NW_021700002.1:0-1402 GCF_005190385.1 Monodon monoceros
CACCTGGAGGCCATCACAAGCGGATGCAGAAATGAACCATGCACGCTGCTATGAAGGAATATTCCACAGCAATGGAGTACATTGTGTTTAAAGGGAGTAAAACTATAAAAATTATTTTTTAAAAAACGATATTCACAAGATGAAAGAATCTCATGGACACAATGCTGAGCCATCAAGAGCAATAAAGCAGCAAGCACGGTCCACCCACTTATGGACTTTGGAACTAGGCAAAGCTGGGCTGCGTTGTTTAGGGATGCGTGCCTGAGCGTAAACTATGAGGACAAGTCACTGACACAACATCGGGCGAGCAGCTACCTCATGGCGGGAGGAGGCTGGGACGAGGGAAGGGCCCTCCTGGGTGTCCACTCATCAGGTTCTGTTTCTTGATGTTTATGATTATTCTTTACATGTATATAACCTAATCCTTAACAGGTACTTACAGCTTATCATTTTGGTTTATTAAAAAAGGGGTCTCCCCAACAAAGTAGAAGGACACCTGCTTCTCCCAGGGAAGAAAAGGAATAGTTTCTACCAGTGAAATCTCGATACCATGGCTGCTTCAACCATCAAGCCTGACAGCAACTCCCGTGAGAGGGTCAGCGGGACCACAACACTCAGAAGGAGGCTCTGGGGCCTCAATCCTGGGTCACTGCCTCTGAGGAGCCCACGGCACCTGGTCAAAGTTCTCAGTCATTCTGTGCACGACCCTTTTGCCTTGCTTGCTCTGGCACAGCTCAGCCGGCACCATCTCTGGGACAGAAAGAAGAAACGTGCAGAAGAGGGAACCGGATTTCCAGCTGACCCACCTCCTACTACGGGATGATGCCACACTCTCTAAGAGAGGACAGCAAGGCCACGGAATCCAGCCTCTCTGCCTGAGGCCTGGCCACACTAGGGCCCCACGCTTCTGATGCCACAGGGAGAATTTCGCACGGTGCCCTCATACCACCAGGTTGGACACACGGGGCTTTCAGACACGCAGGTCCTGTCCGAGCCCGCACCTCTGGGGTCACATACTGGAGGTGGGCCTGCAAGCCTCCAGGTTTTCGCTTTTGGTAACAGCTTTATTGAGACTGAATTTCCTTACCACACAGTTCACCCACTTTACGTATTAAGCTCAGTGGTGCTTTGCATATTCACAGGGTTGGACACCCACCGGCACAATGCATTTGACAACATTTCCATCATCACCCCAAACCCCCACTCTTTAGAGGTCACCCCTCATTTCCCACAGCCCCGGCATCCCCGGTCCACGTTCTGTCTCTGTGGGCTTGCCTGTTCTGGATGTCTCATGTACGTGGAATCCACTAATTGTCTTTTTCTGTCTGGCCTCTCTCACTGAGCGTCATGTTTTTGAGGTTCATCCACATCATAGCCTGTGTCAGTGCTTCACTCCTTTTCC
>NW_021700003.1:0-3139 GCF_005190385.1 Monodon monoceros
CTTCTGCAGGGAAACTTGATTTTACTGGCTTAGTTCTCTGTCATTTAACTTAACCTCTTGTTTTTTCGTTTACTTAATATATTATTTGTGTCTCCATGCCTGAAAACCACCTAAAAGGTCTGAGAATCCCCACAGTTAATTCACTGTCACTACAACACATAACTTTCTTACACTGGCAAGTTTAAATTCAACAGAATATATGGGATCTAACTACTAAAGACTCCAGATATTGACTTGTTAGCACTACTATAAAGGTAGTTTATAAAAACTGTATGACACCAAATATTTTTTAAAAGTTAGTACACAGAATAATCCATTCCATTTATAAGCTTAGGTTTTTTTGAAGCCCTTAATAGCCTCAGTCAGTAGCAGGAGTTTAAAAAATGAAAAATGAAAAAACCCTGTTCCAAATGTTTCTACCTTCTGACCTTCATCTTTCTATCAATAAATAAAATATTGAAATTCAACTAACTTTACCAATTACAATGGTGATAAACAATTAACATGCATGAATTAAAATTCTTTCTTCTCTAATTGATACTGAGGCTAACTTTTATTTGTTCTTTCTGGACGTTTCTAAGGAAATGATACTATATTTGCACATCACAAGCTACATTTCCTTTCTTTTTATAGTTTCTATTTTCACCCTAGGTGATGAGATTAAGAAAATAAATATTAATGAGCAAACAAGCCTGCTTTAAGAAGATATTTTTAAGATACATTAAAATAAATGTATTGCCCACTAATTGGTTTGGGGTGTAGAAGTCAACAGAAGTACAGCATGTTCACTACAGGTACTTTGAAGGGTAGAAAGGATAACTTCACGGGGTGCACTTTTTGCCGTTTCTGCAACTGAGAGAGAGAGAGAGAGAGAGAGAGAGAGAGAAAGAGAGCGCTACATTCCTCTCTGCGCTGAGCTGCTTGACCAACTGAAGGGACATTCTGGGTCTCCAAGTCTACATCACAGAAATCTGACAGCATCTGGAATCCTGGAATCCTTGGGGTCTCTTGGAATCTTCTCGGGTGGGCATTACCAGCTGAATCCAGACTTCCATCCACTTACCAGGGCAACCGACTTGTGAGTGGAAGCCCCCTGGACCCTCCAGACCCCATCTGCCATCTGCACACCGCTGCGAGACCTCCCTCAGTGCCAAGTGGAGCACAAGGGCCCAGCTGAGTTCTCTCCAAAGACCTAACCCGCGAAATCATGAGCTACAACCAAAACATGGTTGTTGTTTAATCTCCAAAGTTTGCTTATCTGAGATGCACTAGCTACCCAAGTCGCTCATCGTCTCTTTAACCCAGGTTACTCGTGACACTGTCACATCACACTCGTAGTGTCTGAGAAATGACCGGTAGTTATGTTTTGCAGAAAGTGCAATTTTTCATTTTATTTCTCACCATTCTGCTGAGAGCCCACTCACTCTTTCTAATAGTTGGGTCTGAATGACTTCTTGTGTCATGTGGATGCCTTCCAAGTTCCACATCCATGCTTTTCAGCACCGTTGTCATTCGCTAATAGTCAATGATAAACCCTCATATAAATGAGCGTATAAGCACACACAAGAGCAAATAGAAAACGTGGTCATAGAGATTCACCAATCACAGCTGATGCTCACTACCTGCAGAATCCCTGTATAGGAATTTGCCTAATCCAAAACTGATTTGTAACCCTACAATCAATCCTATGGTGCCTAACGAGCATCAACTGTACATCACAATTTACCAGAATTACGTATTTTGTTGCAAATGAGAACAAATTTTGTCATTCTGAGAACAAATGACAAAGACCAAGAAGACATGAGATGTACGGAGATTACTCAACATTTAAAGCATCCTCAAAATTTCAGCCATGCATCCCACCCTGCTGACTTCAGAGTAGGATCGAGAAAGAAACGTGGATATCTCTACATTCCTGCTGCTGTCGATGCGCTGCACGTGTTTAAGAGATGAGGGGCCCAGAACTGACTTTGCGATTCTATATGCACTTCCTGCTGACACCACCCCAAGTGCTTTTTGTTTCGTTTCAAATAGACGTTTGGATAAATCATTATTATAAACTTATGTTAATGGAATTGTATTGATCTTCAAGCTTCATTCATCTAACTGAGCTCACTCTCAACGTTCGACCATGGGACCTGAATTATTTACTGTACTTCATCAGAAAGAGATTCAGGATGTTAAAAAAAAATTATGTGTGTATCAGATAGCCATGACTACCTGTTGGAGTTAATCATTTATGACACCTAGTTATGAATGGCGCTTTCTGGAAATGAGATATTAATGGAGCTTGAAACATGAAGGACCAGATAACTGGTCACCAGGAGCACGTGTCCAAGGACCACAGACTTGGGACCAAAAGCAAAACAAAACCATCTGTAGGATGTCTGGGGGTGAGCTAGACAGAGGAGGCTCGGTTTAAACATTTGGGGTTCAGAACTAACCTAGAGTCTTCCTAAAAACCAAGAGAGGGGCTAAGTGCTGAATATCAGGAAGGCACCGAGAAGACTCTGGAGCAGTGGTGAGGGGTGCTGGGGGCATGGGGAGGAGGCAAGTGATTCGGCTCCTAAATCCAATATATTTTGAAAACCTGCTGAGAACGACCCTGGATGTCTCACCGACAAGTACAGACTTCACTGTGTGGGCAGGGAGTGCAGATTTCAAGGAAAACAAACAAACAAACAAACAAACGAATCTCAGCTATGAGATTCTCTGACATGACTCACACTCTATGGTTATAGTTTTCTTGTGAAGGCCTTAAGGCAGGCTTACGATGAACTCTTTTTTTTCCTCCAGTTGGGCAATGGCCAATCTTCATGTAATATCTTTCATCCACTTACATAATACCCTAGTCAATGAAATTCCCCGAAGGGTACTCCCCAAATTAAGTAAGAATCCTTCCTTTTGTTACTCTTAAGGAGGAGGATGAAGGCTGATGAAGTTGCTGGACTTACCTGGCAATTTTCAAGTACACTGAAGAAGATAAAACTGACACAGAATTCAAAGGAAAGTGTTTTGTTAGAAATAGGTGCAGAATACTTAGAATAAATAAGCAACACTTTCAACATTAACCCTAAGACATGCTTCCCAATTATATCCCATATCAGAGGAGAAATGCTGCAGAAAATAACTGACCATC
>NW_021700004.1:0-7122 GCF_005190385.1 Monodon monoceros
TCCGGCCTTATGTCTCCCCAGCTCTGGGTGTAGATGTGGTAAATCCAGGTTGCATCAGAAGACCTGAGTGAATTATTTAAGAATTGCTCTCTATTTCACTGTCACTGTGTTTTGTTTTTGAAA
The DNA here is from genome assembly GCF_005190385.1 of Monodon monoceros. Lineage (NCBI taxonomy): Eukaryota > Metazoa > Chordata > Mammalia > Artiodactyla > Monodontidae > Monodon > Monodon monoceros. The sequence goes on from NW_021700004.1 coordinate 124, forward strand.
TTTATTTTGATAATGGGATTTATCGGATTTTCACTGCTGCGTTTAGGCCACTGAACACACGCTTGATTCTCTTACGGAGACATATAAATCCATGGGTTTTAAGATACTTACTAGGCAGGTATACTCCTAGGCGTTGAATATGGGGTGTTGAGTCCATTTCGTTGAGCAAGGGGTAGGTCTTGTCTATTACATATTTGGCTTATGGAACGGTATCTGTGCGAATTTCAATCTCTGTTTTTATGCAGCACCCCAACTCACCTTTCCCAAAAAGCAAGCATAAGTTGGTTTCTAAATTTGAGACCTTGTTCTGTTTTGTAATTCAGTTCATGTGTAGCCAAGGTTACATTCCGTGTATTAGTGATATCTTATGATGTTTCTTTTTCTGTGTGACCTATTTCACGTAGAATCATCGTACCCGAATCCACTCATTATGCCGCTACGGGCCTGATGACATAGATTTCATTGCTGAGTGATATTCCATTGTATGTATGTACCACAACTTCTTTATCCATTTTTCACTCTCTGGGATATTTAACTTGTACCGTAGACGAGGTTCTTGTAAACAGAGCCGTTCCAAACTTTGGGGTGGCTGTGTGGTTTTGATTTTAATTTCCCTAAGCTATAGGACCATAAGTGGAAGTGCCATGGGCTGTGTTGCTTTGTTTATTACGTGTTTCAGGAAACACCATACACTTCTCCAGAGTGGCTGTTGGCAATTCACATCCCGCCCATCAGCATAACAATGCTCCCTCTTCTCCATGGCCTGTCCTGCCTTTCTGGATTTTACACTTTTTTCAGATGGCCCTTTTGACCTGGGGGCAGTGAGACTTCATTTTGGTGCAGATTTCCTTTACACGCTTTCTTCGTTGGCCAAAAAGAGCGTATGCGTATTTTCCTGAATATATTATAATATATTATTATATTTAGAGATATATATATGTTTACATTATATATTATATTTAGTTTGAGTGTATGTGTTAGGATACGGGTTAGTGTTAGCGTATGGGTTAGGATTAGGGGACGGGTTAGGGTAAGGCTTCGGGTAAGGGTTAGGGTTAGGGTTAGGGGACGGGAACTGTTTAGGGTACAGGTTAGGGTACGACAACGGTTTAGGGTGAGCATAAGTGTTAGGGTACAGGTTAGTGTTAGCGTACGGGTTAGGATTAGGGGATGTGTTAGGGTAAGGCTTCGGGTAAGGGTTATGGTTATGGTTAGGGTTAGGGTTAGTGGACGAGAATGGTTTAGGATACAGGTTAGGTTACGACAACGGTTTAGGGTGAGTGTACGTGTTAGGGTATGGGTTAGTGTTAGCATACGGGTTAGGATTAGGGTACAGGTAAGGGTAAGGCTTCGGGTAAGGGTTAGGGTTAGGGTTAGGGAACGGGGACCGTTTAGGTTACAGGTTAGTGTACGACAAAGTTTTAGGGTGAGCGTATGTGTTAGGGTACAGGTTAGTGTTAGTGTATGAGTTAGTGTTAGCGGACGGGTTAGTATTAGGGGAAGGGTTAGGGTAAGGCTTCTGGTAAGGGTTAGGTTTAGGGTTAGGGGACGGGGATTGTTTAGGGTACAGGTTAGTGCATGACAAGAGTTTAGGGTGAGCGTACGTGTTAACATTAGGGGACGTGTTAGGGTAAGCCTTCAGGTAAGGTTTATGGTTAGGGTTAGGGTTAGGGTTAGGGGATGAGGACGGTATAGTGTACAAGTTAGTGTACGACAACGGTTTAGGGTGAGCGTACGTGTTAGTGTACGGGTTAGTGTTAGCGTACGAGTTAGGGTTAGTGGACACATTAGGGTAAGGCTTCGGGTAAGGGTTAGGGTTAGGGTTCGGGTTAGGGGACGGGGATGGTTTAGGGTACATGTTAGGGTACGACAACGGTTTAGGGTGAGCGTACGTGTTAGGGTACGGGTTAGTGTTAGCGTACGGGTTAGGATTAGGGTAAGGCTTCAGGTGAGTGATAGGGTTAGGGTTAGGGTTAGGGGACAGGGACGGTTTAGGGTACAGGTTATTGTATGACAACGATTTAGGGTGAGCGTACATGTTAGGGTACGGGTTAGTGTTAGCGTACGGGTTAGGATTAGGGGACGAGTTAGGGTAAGGCTTCGGGTAAAGTTTAGGGATAGAGTTAGCGTTAGGGAATGGGGACGGGGACGGGGACCGTTTAGGGTACAGGTTAGGGTACAACAACAGTTTACGGTGACCGTACGTGTTAGGGTACGGGTTAGTGTTAGCGTACGCCTTAGGATTAGCGGACGTGTTAGGGTAAGGCTTCGGGTAAGTGTTAGTGTATGGGTTAAGGTTAGGGGATGGGGACGGTTTAGGGTACAGGTTAGCGTATGACAACGGTTTAGGGTGAGCGTACGTGTTAGGGTATTGGTTATTGTTACCGTACGGGTTAGGATTAAGGGACGTATTAGGGTAAGGCTTCGGGTAAGTGTTAGGGTTAGGTTTAGGGTTAGGGTTAGGGGACGGGGATGGTTTAGGGTACAAGTTTGTGTACGACAACGGTTTAGGGTGAGCGTACGTGTTAGGGAATGGGTTAGTGTTATCGTACGGGTTAGGATTATGGGACGGGTTAGGGTAAGGCTTCGGGTTAGTGTTAGGGTTAGAGTTAGGGGACGGGGACGGGGACGGTTTAGGGTACAAGTTTGTGTACGACAACGGTTTAGGGTGAGCGTACGTGTTAGGGTACGTGTTACTGTTAGCGTAGAAGTTAGTTTTAGCGTACGGGTTAGTATTAGGTGACGGGTTAGGGTAAGGCTTCTGGCAAGGGTTAGGCTTAGGGGACGGGGACGATTTAGGATACAGGTGAGGGTACGACAAAGTTTTAGTGTGAGCGTATGTGTTAGGGTACGGGTTAGTGTTTGCTTACGGATTAGGTTTAGGGGATGGGATAGGGTAAGGCTTCGGGTGAGGGTTATGTTTAGGAGACAGGGACGGGGACGGTTTAGGGTACAGGTTATTGTACGACAGAGGTTTAGGGTGAGCGTACGTGTTAGGGTACAGATTAGTGTCAGCGTATGTGTTAGGATTAGGAGACGTGTTAGTGTAAGGCTTCAGGTAAGGTTTACGGTTAGGGTTAGGTTTAGTGTTAGGGGACGGGGTCGGTTTAGGGTATAGGTTAGGGTACGACAAGAGTTCAGGGTGAGCGTGTGTGTTAGGGTACGGGTTAGTGTTAGTGTACAGGTTAGGGTTAGTGGACGCGTTAGTGTAAGACTTCGGGTAAGGGTTACGGTTAGGGTTACGGTTCGGATAAGGGTACGGGGACGGTTTAGGGTACAGGTTAGGCTATGACAACGACTTAGGGTGAGCGTACATGTTAGGGTACGGGTTAGTGTTAGCGTACGGTTTAGGATTAGGGGACGGGTTAGGGAAAGGCTGCGGGTAAGTTTTAGGGTTAGGGAATGGGGACGGGGACAGGGACGGTTTAGGGTACAGTTTAGGGTACGACAACGGTTTAGGGTGAGCATACGTGTTAGGGTATGGGTTAGTGTTAGCGGACGCTTTAGGATTAGGGGACAGGTTAGGGTAAGACTTCGGGTAAGTGTTAGTGTTAGGGTTAAGGTTAGGGGACGGGGAAGGTTTAGGGTACAGGTTAGGGTACGACAAAGTTTTAGTGTCACCTGACGTGTTAGGGAACGGGTTAGTGATAGCATACGGGTCAGGATTAGGGCATGTGTTAGGGTAAGGCTTCGGATAACAGTTAGGTTTAGGGGATGGGGATGGTTTAGGGTACAGGTTAGTGTATCACAATGGTTTAGGGTGTGCGTACGTGTTAGGATATTGGTTATTGTTAGCGTACGGGTTAGGATTAAGGGACGTGTTAGGGATAGGCTTCGGGTAAGTATTAGGGCTGGTTTAGGGTTAGGGTTAGGGGACAGGGATGCTTTAGAGTACATGTTAGGCTACGACAACGGTTTAGGGTGAGCGTAAGTGTTAGGGAATGGGTTAGTGTTAGCGTACTGGTTAGGATTAGGGGACGGGTTAGGGTGAGGCTTCGGGTAAGTGTTAGGGTTAGGTTTAGGGCACGGGGACGGATTAGGGTACAGGTTAGAGTACGACAACGGTTTAGGGTGAGCGTACGTGTTAGGGTACGGGTTAGTGTTAGCGTATGGGTTAGGATTTGGGGACGGTTAGGGTAAGGCTTCAGGTAAGTGTTAGAGTTAGGGTTAGGGTTAGTGGACGAGGACGGTATAGGGTACAGTTTAGGGTACGAAAATGGTTTAGGGTGAGCGTACGTGTTAGGGTATGGGTTAGTGTTAGCGTACGGTTTAGGATTAGGGGACGGGTTAGGGTAAGGCTTCGGGTAAGGGTTAGGTTTAGGGTTAGGGTTAGGGGACGGGGACGGGGACGGTTTAGGGTACAGGTTAGTGTACGACAATGGTTTAGGGTGAGCGTATGTGTTAGGGTACGGGTTAGTGTTATCATACGGGTTAGGATTAGGTGACGGTTTAGGGTAAGACTTCGGGAAAGGGTTAGGGTTAGGGTTAGGCTTAGGGGACGGGGACGGTTTAGGGTACAGGTTAGGGTACGACAAAGGTTTAGGGTGAGCGTACGTGTTAGGGTATGGCTTAGTGTTAACGTATGGGTTAGGATTAGTGGACAGGTTAGGGTAAGGGTTAGGTTTAGGGTTAAGGTTAGGGTTAGGGGACGGGGACGGTTTAGGGTACAGGTTAGTGTACGACAATGGTTTAGGGTGAGCGTACGTGTTAGGGTACGTGTTAGTGTTAGCATACGGGTTAGGATTAGGGGGCGGGTTAGGGTAAGGCTTCGGGTAAGGTTAGGGTTAGGGTTACGGTTAGGGGACGGGGATGGGGACGGGGAAGGTTTAGGGTACAGGTTAGTGTACGACAACGGTTTAGGGTGAGCGTACGTGTTAGGGTATGTGTTAGTGTTAGCATATCGGTTAGGATTAGGGGATGGGTTAGGGTAAGGCTTCGGGTAAGGGTTAGGTTTAGGGTTAGGGTTAGGGGACGGCGACGGGGATGGTTTAGTGTACAGGTTAGGGTACGACAATGGTTTAGGGTGAGCGTACATGTTAGGGTACGGGTTAGTGTTAGCACACGGGTTACGATTAGGGGACGGTTTAGGGCAAGGCTTCGGGTAAGGGATAGGGTTAGGGTTAGGGGACGGGGACCGGGACGGTTTAGGGTACAGGTTAGGGTACGACAACAGTTTAGGGTGAGCGTACGTGTTAGGGTATGGCTTAGTGTTAGCGAATGAGTTAGGATTAGGGGATGGGTTAGTGTAAGGCTTCGGGTAAGGTTTAGGGTTAAGGTTAGGGTTAGGGTTAGGGGACGGGGACTGTTTAGGGTACAGTTTAGGGTACGACAACTGTTTAGGGTGAGCGTACGTGTTAGGGTACATGTTAATGTTACCTTACGGGTTAGGATTAGGGGACGGGTTAGGGTAAGGTGTCGGATAAGGGTTAGGGTTAGGTTTAGGGTTAGGTTTAGGGTTAGGGGACGGGGACGGTTTAGGGTACCGGTTAGGGTACGACAGCGGTTTAGGGTGAGTGTACGTGTTAGGGTACGGGTTAGTGTTAGCGTATGAGTTAGGATTAGGGGACGTGTTAGGGTAAGGCTTCGGGTAAGTTTTAGGTTTAGGGATAGGGTTAGGGTTAGAGGACGGGGATGGTTTAGGGTACAGGTTAGGGTAGGACAATGCTTTAAGGTGAGCGTACGTGTTAGGTTACGGGCTAGGGTTAGCGTACGGATTAGGATTAGGGGACGGGTTAGTGTTAAGGTTAGGGTTAGGGTTAGGGGACGGGGCCGGTTTAGGGTACAGGTTAGGGTACGACAACGGTTCAGGGTGAGCGTACGTGTTGGTGTACAAGTTATTGTTAGCGTATGGGTTAGGATTAGTGGACGTGTTAGGGTAAGGCTTCGGGTAAGGGTTAGGTTTAGGGTTAGGGTTAGGGTTAGGGGACGGGGTCGGTTTAGGGTACAGGTTAGGATACGACAACGGTTTAGGGTGAGCGTACGTGTTAGGTTATGGGTTAGTGTTAGCGTACGGGTTAGGATTAGGGAACCGGTTAGGGTAAGGCTTCGGGCAAGCGTTAGGGTTAGGGTTAGGGTTAGGAGACGGTTTAGGGTACAGGTTAGGGTACGACAACGGTTTACAGTGAGCGTACGTGTTAGGGTATGGCTTAGTGTTGGAATACGGTTTAGGATTAAGTAATGGGTTAGTGTAAGGCTTCGAGTAAGTATTAGGCTTAGCATTAGGGGATGGGGATGATGTAGGGGACAGGTTAGGAAACGACACCGGTGTAGGGTGAACATACGTGTTAGGTTACGGCTTAGTGTTAGCATACGGTGTAGGATTAGGGAACGGTTTAGGCTAAGGCTTCGGGTAAGGGTTAGGGTTAAGATTAGGGTTAGGAGATGGGCACGGTATAGGGTACAGGTTAGGGTACAACAACGGTTTAGGGTGAGCATACGTGTTAGGGTATGGGTTACTGTTAGCGTATGGGTTAGGATTAGGGGACGGGTTAGTGTAAGGCTTCGGGACAGGGTTAGGGTACAACAACGATTTAGGGTGAGCGTACGTGTTAGGGTATGGGTTAGTGTTAGCGTACAGGCTAGGTTTAGAGAATGGGTTAGTGTAAGTGTTTGGGTAAGGGTTAGGGTTAGCGTTAGGGGACAGGAACGGTTTAGGGTACAGGTTAGGGTACGACAACGGTTTAGGGTGAGCGTACGTGTTAGGTTATGGGTTAGTGTTAGCATACGGATTAGGATTAGGGGATGGGTTAGGGTAAGGCTTCGGGTAAGGGTTAGTGTTAGGGTTAGGGTTAGGGTTAGGGTTAGGTGACAGGGCCGGTTTAGGGTACAGGTTAGTGTACGACAACGGTTTAGGGTGAGCGTACGTGTTAGGGTACGAGTTAGTGTTAGCGTACGGGTTAGGATTAGTGGACGGGTTAGGGTAAGGCTTCGGGTAAGGTTTAGGTTTAGGGTTAGGGTTAGGGTTAGGGGACGGGGACGGTTTAGGGTACAGGTTAGTGT
>NW_021700005.1:0-5822 GCF_005190385.1 Monodon monoceros
GGCTGGGCCCGTGAGCCATGGCCGCTGAGCCTGCACGTCCGGAGCCTGTGCTCCGCAATGGGAGAGGCCACAACAGTGAGAGGCCCGCGTACTGCAAAAAAAAAAAAAAAAAAAAAAAAGAATTTAGAAAATAAATACATATATTCAGGATAAAGGAGCTATCTTTCTTGTTGGAGAAGGAAGTTACATACATGGAAAGATGACAGGCCAGGGCAAAGGAAGGTAAAATGATGGGAAAAGACATACCATAAAAACACTAATTTTAAAAAAAAACTAAAGTAGCCATATTAGTAACAGACAAAGAAGACTCTGAACAAGGATAATTACAAGGGATAAAGAAGAATATTACATAATGATAAGCAGTTCAATTCACCAAGACAGCATAACAATTTTAAATGTGTATACAACTAACAATAGAGGGTCAAGCTATAAGAAGCAAAAACTGACAGAACTGAAAGGAGAAATAGACAAATCTACAGTTATGGTTGGGGAGTTCAACACTCCTCTCTTAGTAATTAATACAAGTAGACAGAAAATCAACAAGGATACAGAAGATCTAAACAACGTGAGCAACCAATGTTATCTAACTAAAATTTATAGAACCCTCCATCCAACGACGACAGAATACACATTTTTTTTTCAGGTCGACATAAAACACTAATGAAGGCAGATCAAATTTTAAACAAAGCAGAATAAATTTAAAAGAATTAAAATCATACTGACTATGTTGACTTTACCAGAATTAAATGAGAAGTCATTAACACAAAATCTGGGAAATTCCAAATATTTGCAAACTAAACAATACACATTTAAATAATCCAGGAGTCAAGAGGAAATTTCAAGGTAAAATAGAAAATATTCTGAAATGAATGAAAAGGAAAATACAACATTTCAAAAATGTGTGGGATGCAGCTAAAGAAGTGCTTATAAATTTTTAACATTAAGTGATTACAATAGAAAAGAAGTCTCAAACCAATAATCTAAACTTTCAGTTTAAGAAACCTAACACAAAAGAAGAAGAAGGAAGGAAATAAACTTAAGAGCAGAAATCAGAAAAATGAAAGAGAAAATGGAAAAAATAGGAAAAATCCATGAAACCTAAAACTAGTTTTTTGAAAAGATGAATAAAAACAGACCGAGCAAGGGAAAAAAAAAAGAGAGCAAGAGAGAAAAGACATGAATTGCCAATATCAGGAACAAAAGAGGAGATAGCGCTACAGGCACAACAGAGATCAAAAGCTAACAAAGACTAATATAATAGGGTTGTGTCCAGAGGACTCAGGAACCAACTTGAAAAGGTTCCCACAGGCCAGAGATTGGACCATTTTAGCAGGAATAAGCATGATAATGGCAGTGCATTGAAATATATTAAATAGGCTTAAATCTATGAATTCATAATGATACCAAGAAAACAAATTCTTCACCTGTGGATGGGGACATCATTCATTTTTTTTAAATTAATTTATTTGTTTTCATTTTTGGCTGTGTTGGGTCTTCGTCACTGTGCGCGGGCTTTCTCTAGTTGAAGTGAGTGGGGGCTACTCTTCATTGCAGTGCGCAGGCTTCTCATTGTCGTGGCTTCTCTTGTTGCAGAGCACAGGCTCTAGGCGTGCGGGCTTCAGTAGTTGTGGCTCACAGGCTCTAGAGTGCAAGCTCAGTAGTTGTGGTACATGGGCTTAGTTGCTCCATGGCATGTGGGATCTTCCCGGACCAGAGATCAAACCTCTGTCCCCTGCATTGGCAGGTGGATTCTTAACCCCGGAACCATCAGGGAAGCCCCCATCATTCATTTTTAAAACTGGTTAATAAAGGTAAAGAATCAAACTTGGGACTTCCCTGGTGGCGCAGTGGATAAGGATCCATGCTCCCAATGCAGGGGGACCGGGTTCAATCCCTGGTCAGGGAACTTAGATCCCACATGCATGCCGCAACTAGGTCACATGCCACAACTAAGGAGCCCACCTGCCGCAACTAAGGAGCCAGCGAGCTGCAACTAAGGAGCCCGCCTGCCGCAACTAAGACCCGGTGAAACCAAATAAATAAAAATTTTAAAAAAAGAATCAAACATTAATCCTACCTTTCCTATATGATTTGCACTACTGAATAACCAGATAATAGACAAGGCAATAATAAATTAGTAAGGAGTGATTGCATTAGAACTCACCATTTGCAAACTCTAATGAATTAAGGTATCTAGGCATTGAGTATCGATTACTGCTAACATCACAAAAAGAACGACAACCAGGTACTATGTGCCTCCAAGCAGAAGAACACACTCATTATCACTTATAAAGTAGTCTTGCACAAAATAACAAAATAAAACCCGAATCTGATTAGGCCTCTAGATTAGTGCTATCCAATAGAAACACAATGCAAGCCACATGTTTTGTTTGTTTTGGCTGCGCCATGCGGTGTGCAGGATCCTAGTTCCCCAGCCGGGGATTGAACCCACACCTCCTGCAGTGGAAGCGTGGAGTCCCAACCACTGGACCACTAGGGAAGTCCCACACATGTGTTTTCAAATAACCACATTACAAGAGAAAAAGGAACTAGATAGAAATTATGTTTTAATAAATTTAACTTTATATATCCAAGGTACTATCATTAAAATATACAATCAATATAAAAACAATGATATTTTCATATTATTTTTGAAATTAGTCTTTAAAATAGGTGTGCATTTTACACTTATAGTATATCTCAGTTTGGACTAGCCACATTTCAAGCGTCCAATAGCCACATGTGGCTAGTGGCTACCATATCGGACAGCACAGCTCTAGATCCAAGCACCAATTTATGGGAAATACAGAGGACAAACAAACATGTTAGCTGCACCAAAGGGATTCAATCAGCAAAATCCAGACTCTGGGAAATTCAACAGGTCAAAACTGGTTTCTTCAACAAACTAATGACAAGGAAAAAAGAGAAGAAGGAGGAATCTGTAGATTAAGATATTTTAAAGACAAAAGGAAAAAAAAAGGCAGGAAAAACTTAAATGTAGATTAAGATATTTTAAAGACAAAAGGAAAAAAAGGCAGGAAAAACTTAAATGTCTAGAAATACACACAGGTGATAAAACTATAAGGAAGGCAAAAACATCATTATCATAAATGTTAGAATAGTGGCTACATTTGGGGAGAAAAAGAGGGTTTTAATTGGAATGGAGCACATGGAAAGCTTCTGGCTTGGCTGACAAAGTGTTATTTTCTTTACCTGGGTGGTGGTTACATCTTATAACAGTTTATGATAAGCTACACATTTGTTTTAAGCAATTTTCCATATCTGTTATGTTTTATAATAAAAAGGTATAAATTCAATACATACATAAATATTTGATAGGAAAAGTTTGACACCAGCAGGTATTAATTTCCTAAGCTTCGCAATATCCTATCCAAACTTACCACGTCCATCTGTACCCACAGTTTCTGGTCTTCAAGAATAAAAAATCCTTACTCTTATTCAAGACCAACACTGCCACCTATGTTTCTGATTTTATCCCCCCACCCCATCTTTTCTGAAATCTTGATCCATTAATTATCACCTCTTCCAAATCTTCGACCTCCACCTTTCTATTGAGGCAATACAGGATAATGGTAAGTAGCTGGACTATTGTGTCAGAATCCCAGCGTTCAAATTCTCCTTCTGCTCTTTACTAGCTGTCAGTCGTGTATCAGTAACAATCTCTGTGATTAACTCTCCTCATCAGTGAAATGAGGAAAACAGTATCTATTTCATAGGGTTGATGTGAAGAGTAAATGAGTTAACAGGTGTAAAGCCCTCAGAAGAGGACCCGGAATCCAGCACCTTTTCAATAAATGTTAGCTACCTCCACCACTGCTACCATCATCTCCATTCCTTCAGTGTATAACATGCTCGGTCTTTTTCACTTTTATCAAAATCCTTTCCTCAACCCTGTGTACCTCTCTAGTTATGTTCTCACTCCTTCCCTTTTTCCTGAAAACAACAAAGATTACCAAACTGTCATATCTACTGGCAATGTTTTAGTATATATTTCATTGGTCTCCACTGGAGCATTTGATACTGTTGTCCATTTTAAATATAACATTTTCTCCTTGAGTTTGGTGACACCACTCTTTTGGTAGTGCCGCTTTTGAGAAAGTAGGATCAGTCCCCTTTGTAAGAGACATCCTCTAGTGCTGTTTATACATTTTTGTTCCTCTATGTACCATTTTCATTCTGCTTTGAAGCACCACCTAAGTGGTCTGATTCACATTCACAGTTTGAATAACACTTATGGCAGCTAACCCCAAAAGTGTCCAGCTCTGAACTCTCCCAAGCTTCAGATGTATTTATCTAAATGTCTGCTGGACCTGAATGTCAAAATGTCCAATACTGCATTCACCCCAGATTTGCTATTCTCTCCTGTTCATTCTCAGCTAATGGCATTACTTATCTATCTGCTTACCCAGGCCGAAACCTAAGAGCAATTCCAGGCTCCTCTTTTATCCTCATCCCCAAAATACAATCACTCTACATTTTCTGCAAACTTGTCCCTTTCTCAACTTCCCAAGTTCAGGCCTGCAGCATCCCTTACCTGGAATACGAGAAATGCAAATAAAATCCTTGTTAAACCTCTAATACCATTTTTTTCTTTACTTTGCTTTAGAAAGAGCAAACTAGAAGCGCCCATAGTTGCCTGAACTTAACATGTTTGCCTCTGTCTCTATACCTTTGTTATACTGTTCCCTCTTCCTGGAATGTTCTCCCCCAGTTTTTTACTGCATATATTCCTTCACTTTTTGAGATGCTGTTAAAATATCATATCCGCCTGAAGAACCTCCTACGAATTCCTAGGTGAGTTGAGTTCCCTTCCTCTATGCTCCAATGGCACCTAAGCTAAACCATTATCATCGCACTTACCTAATTTAAAACTTTTTTTTTCTCTTACTATGTCATCTTCTACTGAATATTTATTTCCAAGGGCAGGGACTGTTTTACCTAGCTTTTTAACTCCCATGTCTAGCACTTACTTGGCATATGACAGGCAGTCAACATATCTTGAAGAAAGAAATTTTCTATTTTGTATGTATCTGTCAAATTAATATTTCTAAAGTTCCATTTTCAACATGCCATGGTGTTGTTCAAAAATGTTCAAGGATTGTCACATGATAAAGTATCTTAAGCCTAGTCCTCCATAACAAGACCTCAAACTACACACACAGCTTTATCTTCCACTATACTTCCATATACATATATATATATATATATCTCTTTAATTCTAAACAAGTCTACTCACAGTCTTCCAAACTGACTTTTTGACCCTTACCTCCCAAAACCATTACAACCCCCCAAAAATGTTGGCCTATTAAATTCAAAACTTTGTTAGCAACTCACTAGTGATTAATCCACAATGCTGTGTGATATTAAACACACTGCTGTAATGGATACCTGGAAGGGATCGTCACATCCTAACTTCCTTATCTCCAGTAAATGGCTAGTGGGGGAAAGGCCAAGATAACATTTTGTTTAACTTGTAAAAGACATCACATATGTAAGAAAAACACTAAACGTTTCTCTGCTTTACTCACCCTTTTTTCTCCAGTCCAGGCTTCTTTCATCTTTCTTGGCTTGAAACTCATCAGGGATGAGGCGGAGAGGGTCAGCTAATATGGAACTTCTTTCCCTGAGGCTAGGCTTCTTCTGTTAATCAAAACACTGACCTGAGGGCTTCCCTGGTAGCGCTGTGGTTGAGAGTCCGCCTGCCGATGCAGGGGACGCGGGTTTGTGCCCCGGTCCCGGAGGATCCCACATGCCGCGGAGTGGCTGGGCCCGTGAGCCATGGCCGCTGAGCCTGCACGTCC
>NW_021700006.1:0-617 GCF_005190385.1 Monodon monoceros
CCCGTCCCCTAATCCTAACCCGTACGCGAACACTAACCCGTAACTTAACACGTACGCTCACCCTAAACCGTTGTCGTACCCTAACCTGTACCTTCAACCGTCCCCGTCCCCTAACCCTAACCCTAACCCTAACCTTAACTCTAACCCTAACCATAAAGCTAACCTGAAGCCTTACACTCAACCGTCCCCTAATCCTAACCCGTACGCTAACACTAATCCGTGCCCTAACAGGTACGCTCACCTTAAACCGTAGTCGAACCCTTACCCGAAACCTTACACTCACCCGTCCCCTAATCCTAACCCGAACGCTAACACTAACCCATACCCTAACACGTACGCTAACCCTGAACCGTTTTCGTACCCTAACCTGTACCCTAAACCGTCCCCGTCCCCTAACCCTAACCCTAACCCTAACCCTAACCCTAACCCTTACCCAAAGCCTTATCCTCACCCGTCCCCTAATCCTAACCCGTACGCTAACACTAACCAATATCCTAACACGTACGCTTAACCTAAACCGTTGTCGTACCCTAACCTGTACCCTAAATCGTCCCCGTCCCCTAACCCTAATCCTAACCCTATCCCTAACCCTAACCCTAACCCGAAGCCTTACCCTT
>NW_021700006.1:627-1244 GCF_005190385.1 Monodon monoceros
CCCGTCCCCTAATCCTAACCCGTACGCGAACACTAACCCGTAACTTAACACGTACGCTCACCCTAAACCGTTGTCGTACCCTAACCTGTACCTTCAACCGTCCCCGTCCCCTAACCCTAACCCTAACCCTAACCTTAACTCTAACCCTAACCATAAAGCTAACCTGAAGCCTTACACTCAACCGTCCCCTAATCCTAACCCGTACGCTAACACTAATCCGTGCCCTAACAGGTACGCTCACCTTAAACCGTAGTCGAACCCTTACCCGAAACCTTACACTCACCCGTCCCCTAATCCTAACCCGAACGCTAACACTAACCCATACCCTAACACGTACGCTAACCCTGAACCGTTTTCGTACCCTAACCTGTACCCTAAACCGTCCCCGTCCCCTAACCCTAACCCTAACCCTAACCCTAACCCTAACCCTTACCCAAAGCCTTATCCTCACCCGTCCCCTAATCCTAACCCGTACGCTAACACTAACCAATATCCTAACACGTACGCTTAACCTAAACCGTTGTCGTACCCTAACCTGTACCCTAAATCGTCCCCGTCCCCTAACCCTAATCCTAACCCTATCCCTAACCCTAACCCTAACCCGAAGCCTTACCCTT
>NW_021700007.1:0-1086 GCF_005190385.1 Monodon monoceros
CAGTCTACCTGAAAAAGAATTCAGAATAATGATAGTAAGGATGATCCGAAATCTTGGAAGTAGAATGGACAAAATGCAAGAAACAGTTAACAAGGACCTAGAAGAAATAAAGATGAAACAAGCAACGATGAACAACGCAATAAATGAAATTAAAAGTACTCTAGATGGGATCAATAACAGAATAACTGAGGCAGAAGAACGGATAAGTGACCTGGAAGATAAAATAGTGGAAATAACTACTGCAGAGCAGAATAAAGAAAAAAGAATGAAAAGAACTGAGGACAGTCTCAGAGACCTCTGGGACAACATTAAACGCACCAACATTCGAATTATAGGGGTTCCAGAAGAAGAAGAGAAAAAGAAAGGGACTGAGAAAATATTTGAAGAGATTATAGTTGAAAACTTCCCTAATATGGGAAAGGAAATAGTTAATCAAGTCCAGGAAGCACAGAGAGTTCCATACAGGATAAATACAAGGAGAAATACGCCAAGACACATATTAATCAAACTGTCAAAAATTAAATACAAGGAAAGCATATTAAAAGCAGCAAGGGAAAAACAACAAATAACACACAAGGGAATCCCCATAAGGTTAACAGCTGATCTCTCAGCAGAAACCCTACAAGCCAGAAGGGAGTGGCAGGACATACTGAAAGTGATGAAGGAGAAAAACCTGCAACCAAGACTACTCTACCCAGCAAGGATCTCATTCAGATTTGATGGAGAAATTAAAACCTTTACAGACAAGCAAAAGCTGAGAGAGTTCAGCACCACCAAACCAGCTTTACAACAAATGCTAAAGGAACTTCTCTAGACAAGGAACACAAGAGAAGGAAAAGACCTACAATAACGAACCCAAAACAATATAGAAAATGGGAATAGGAACATACATATCGATAATTACCTTAAATGTAAATGGACTAAATGCTCCCACCAAAAGACACAGATTGGCTGAATGGATACAAAAACAAGACCCTTATATATGCTGTCTACAAGAGACCCACTTCAGACCTAGAGACACATACAGACTGAAAATAAAGGGATGGAAAAAGATATTCCATGCAAATGGAAACCAAAAGAAAGCTG
>NW_021700008.1:0-3639 GCF_005190385.1 Monodon monoceros
TAAGCCAGAACTGCAAACAGTCCTGATTGCTTTGAGCCCCCCCCCCCGGCAAACTGGGGGCATGCAAATAAGCCAGAACTGTAAACAGTCCTGAATGCTTTGAGCCCCCCCTCTCCGCAGCAAACCGGGGGCCTGCGAATAAGCATTGAGTGCTTTGGGCATTGATCCATGAGATGTCCTCAGTATAATCAGAATGGAGGGAACGCAAGGAAATGTCCTTGTGCTACTTCAGTATAATCAAAATAATGGTGGGAACTTTGTGCTGCTTTTGCGCTCAAGGACGAAGCACAGCATGTTTTCAAGAAAGCCAATTATCGCTTGTATAATCAATAGAAGCATATGTTGCTACTTTGGCATTTCTGGAATGTTAAGAAAATAAGTCTTAAAATGTAAACATAGATAATGCTTTAATAAAAGCTACCACAGCAGGACAGACGGCGCTGTTTTGCCTGAGCTAGTGGCAGCCCTCTACTGCTGTGTTTCGGCACAATTCATCTCATGTGATGAGCTTACTTTCGGCCCTGTCATAAGATAAACTACAGCATTTGGCGCCCGAACAGGGACCTGAAGGTAAGTAATCGCGTGATCGCGGGACCGAAGGGGAAACTGGTCCGCTCAAGAGTAAGCGAAACCTTCGGGAGCAGTAGAGTAACTGTAATGGGGAATTCCCATTCAGTAGAATTTCAATACATTAGATTCCTGAAACAGTTATTATGGAGTTCAGGAGTGAAAATGAAACCAGAATCTTTTGATGAATTGTTTGTGCTGGTTCATAAACATTGTTACTGGTTTCAACCTACTGGTCATAACCAGTTGAATTTAAAAGTTTGGAAACAGGTTATGCGAGCCTTAAGAAGAGCTCATCAGCATGGAGACCCTATATCTGTCCGAGTTTGGTCTCTTTGTAAATTAATTTCCCTTGCCCTGGAACCATTACAATCTGAAACGGAAAGTGAAAATGGGGCATGCCCTCAGCGTCCGAATTCTGCTCCCGATGATTCTGCTGCTTTTCGTACTCTATTTGTGAGTCTCCTATAGAGGACCTTCCTCCGCCTCCTCCTCCCCTTGTGTCTGAGACAGGAGAGGATTTTTCAGGTTCCAGTGATGAAGGGGTTTTTCTGATGATGATAAAGGTTAGGAGCAGACTAGCAAACAAAATGAGATGCCACTTTCTCAACAGAATGAGATTTCTGATATACTTTCAAAGTTAAAAAATTTGAGGGTTAAATTGGAAGAAAATAAAAACAATGGTACCACTCCTTTATATCAGGAGCCATGTCCTACTATTCCTTTGGCTCCTCCTTTAGAATTAGCAGCTTATCCTGTTGGAGCCTCTCGTCAGTTTCGCTTTCCTCTAAAACCTGAATCTAATAGACTATTGTTGGAAGAAGAGATGAATAAGGAAGAAAAGCAATATTCTGAATCATTGTTTGCTTTCCCTATTGTTAGACAAGCTATGCCTGCTAATGATCAATTTCCGAATGGATATGTAAAAGTTGAGTATAACCCTCATGATGTAAAAATGTTTTAAATGCTAAAAGAAGCCATTAATGCACATGGGATGCATTCTAATTATGTTCAAGGTCTTTTGTCTAGGTATGCTTCCGAAAACATATTAATTCCTCCGGATTGGTAGGCGCTTGCCAAGACTGTTCTTGAACCTGGACAATATATGCAGTTTAAGACTTGGTGGAAAAGAAGAAGGCGCCTCCACTGACCTGGGGGCAAATGAAAAAGTTTAAAGGCACTGCTAAAAATTTTGTCATTTCACAGGGTAAACCCCTCGCTAGCACCAATCTTTTTGTAGCCATGTTGGCAGTGTTGTCTGCAAAGGTAATAAGCATATCAGCCAATGAGATAAATTGTACTAACCATACTTACTGGACTTATATTCCTAGCCCTCCTCTTAATATGGGGGTTACCTGGTGGGATGCCCCAATTCTTGTATATGTAAATGAGTCTGGATCGTTGCCTGGTCCTTTTGATGATAGAGGCCCTTTGAAGCTGGAAGAAGGAAGGATAATAGAGAATTACACGGTGGGTGTTAATGGACCTCCTATTTGTATGGGAAACGGAGATCATTGCCTTAAAATGAATTATCAGGCATGGTTAAGTGTTGTCAAAAATGAAAGCAGATATCATGGGTTATATCTTTTGAGTGCTTATAGTTTTAAAAGTTCTAATTCCACTCTTAATGAGAATGTTTCCGCACCTTACTTGCCTCCATGCCAGGTGCCTCTTGTGGATCGATTATCGGATTGGGTCCATTGGACTCGATGCTGAGGAGAAATGGCTCGGGTTCTTGTTAATACTTCTTGGGGAAGCGTCATTGATTGGAGCCCTTTTGGCTCCGCCCGAGGAAAAAGGGGTCTGAAGAATTTACACTGGCATAGAGAGGATAACACTATTTATAGCAATACTATTAACGATACCATAGTATGGCATGCTGGAGGGTTTTCTCCTCCAGGTCCTCATTTAAATGGATATCCTATCCAAAAGGACTTGTGGAAGCTTATGGCAACTTTGAAAAAGATTAATGCTTGGGTAGGACATATGGTTAACAAATCTGGAAATCATAGTTTGACTTTTCATAAAAATGTTACTCAGTGTACTCGTAATTGTGTGAAATTACCTTATATATTGTTAAAGGGACCAGCTGTATGGAATGAGACTCAAGGTATTATAATGTGTAAAAATTGCTCTCTGTATACCTGCATTAACTCTACTATATCTTTTAACATATCTACTGAAAGTTTGTATATCTTACGAGCTCGGACAGGTCTTTGGCTTCCTGTCAATCTTGGAAGGGAATGACAAGAATCTCTTCCTATGGCTGTTTTGCAATATTTAGCTGATGCATTAAAAAGAAGTAAAAGATTTGTAGGAATGTTGATTGCAGGTGTCATGGGTATTATAGCCATAACAGCTACTGCTGCAGTAGCTGGAGTTGCTTTAGAACAATCTATTCAGACCATTGATTATATAACTGATTGGCATAAAAATTCTGAAATGCTTTGGTCCTCTCAACGACAAATTGATTCGGAAATACATTCGGAAATAGCAGACTTACAACAAGCTGTGATTATGTTGGGGGACCAACTTGTAAATTTACAAAGACAAATGAAGCTACGTTGTGACTGGAATCAAAGTGCCTTTTGTGTCACTTCGGTTCCGTATAATCAGTCTGCATTCCCCTGGGCAAAAATAAAAAAGCATTTATTACATCACAAAAATTTTACAGAAGAAATTGTGAGTTTACAAGGGAAAATTCAACAAACTTTTCAGAAGAAATTACAACGACTTAATTCACAAAAAGTATGGACTGGAATTAGTCAAGGATTTAATAATCTAAATCCCACGTCTAAATTACATGCTTTATTTGGTTCTACTGCAGGATTGCTAATGCTCATTATAATAATAATCATATGTTTAATTGTAGTCCGACGACGACGAGTGAAAGCTACCCGCCATGCAACATTGCAACAAGCTGCCGTGTTCTCCTTGATGCTGCACAAGCTGCAAAAAAAAAAGGGGGAAATGTAGTGGAATAACTGAGGACATGAAAGGGGACGTGACCCATGAGCACCCCCCCCCCAGCAAACTGGGGGCTGGCGAATAAGCCAGAACTGCAAACAGTCC
>NW_021700009.1:0-1396 GCF_005190385.1 Monodon monoceros
CAGTCATTCCTGCAAGAAACACTGGAACCAGTTTCTGCCAACCCACCGAAAAAAAACGACTTCAAAGGCAACGTGGTGTCACAGGAAGGGCTTGTTTCTGTGTTGGTTTGTTTTTAGTTCATTAGGCCTCACTTAAAATTCTGATTCCACAATGCACTTGCTTTGGGATCTTGAACAACACTCATAACCTCTGCAAGTTCCAGTATAGTAAGTTTATGTGATTACCTTCATCTGTAATATCCCTGTGTTGCAATCTTAATTAATTCAGATTAATTCATCTTAATCTTAATCTCAAGTTCAGATCAATGACTAGTTCCTCTGTGACTTCTCCTCTGAACTGATTCAAAAGCCGCCTCTCTCGTCCTCATTTGGCTTCTCTTCTCTTCTGGAATCTCATAAGAACTTCTATGACCTCTTTGGTTTTTTGTTGTTGCTGCTGTCTGTTTGTTTGTTTTTTAATTGAAATATAGTTGATTTACAATGTCGTGTCCGTTTCAGGTGTACGGCGCAGTGATTCCGTTTTCAGATTCTTTTCCCTTATAAGTTATTACAAAATATTGAGTACAGTTCCCTGTGCCATAGGGGAGATCCTTGTTGTATCAATTCTATGCCTTCTTTGAATGACCGTAGCACTTGTTGTCTGTATCATTTTTATGTCTGTTGTGGCTTTGTGACTGAAAATGAAAATTTTCTATTTGTTCATGCCCTGGCCCTTCCTTAAAAATGTGTTCATTTACCTATTTCATATTTATTGACGACATCTTAGACACCGTGTTAGCTGCTTGTTCTAGATGTTAGTAAAACATAGACCTTCCTGCTCAAAGGGTCACAGTATTTGTGGGAAAACAAAAAAATGAACAACTTACGTCTCAAATAGCTTTGTACTTCCCAAAGAGAGCACACCTCGTAGGTACAATAAATATATGTATCATACATAAATGTATAAAGAGTTAATGGCATTAAAAACGTGAGATAACTGCTTTTCTATTCTGAGGAAATGAGGATTACATTTCACCAGGAGCTCAATATACCACTCTGAGAATGAGGGCTTAACCCCCGACCTGGCTCACTGCATCGCTTTCTTATATGAAAATAGACAAGTCTGTACACGCTCTCTACAAAAAGGCTTATCTGGCATGAATTTCAGATAGCAAGAAGAAAAATTCAAGAGGTTCAGAGAAGCATCCAGAAGCTCACATGATTGTCTGGCACTGATACAACTTGCTTGACAGGAAAATAGAGCTGTAAATCTCACAAAATTCGATGATCTTCTAAGAATTTCAAAACCGCCTGCTATTAATTAGAAATCCTAGAAGAACCGCTTCTTTTAAAGCACACTGATAATATGCTTTACAGCTTAATATTCAGAAGCCTATGTTTCGGCTAAGTGAGCTTC
>NW_021700010.1:0-1977 GCF_005190385.1 Monodon monoceros
CTATTTCCTTTCCCATATTAGGGAAGTTTTCAACTATAATCTCTTCAAATATTTTCTCAGTCCCTTTCTTTTTCTCTTCTTCTTCTGGAACCCCTATAATTCGAATGTTGGTGCGTTTAATGTTGTCCCAGAGGTCTCTGAGACTGTCCTCAGTTCTTTTCATTCTTTTTTCTTTATTCTGCTCTGCAGTAGTTATTTCCACTATTTTATCTTCCAGGTCACTTATCCGTTCTTCTGCCTCAGTTATTCTGTTATTGATCCCATCTAGAGTACTTTTAATTTCATTTATTGCGTTGTTCATCATTGCTTGTTTCATCTTTATTTCTTCTAGGTCCTTGTTAACTGTTTCTTGCATTTTGTCCATTCTACTTCCAAGATTTCGGATCATCCGTACTATCATTATTCTGAATTCTTTTTCAGGTAGATTGCCTATTTCCTCTTCATTTGTTAGGTCTGGTGCATTTTTATCTTGCTCCTTCATCTGCTGTGTGTTTTTCTGTCTTCTCATTTTGCTTATCTTACTGTGTTTGGGGTCTCCTTTTTGCAGGCTGCACGTTCGTAGTTCCCGTTGTTTTTGATGTCTGTGTCCAGTGGCTAAGGTTGTTTCAGTGGGTTGTGTAGGCTTCCTGGTGGAGGGGACTAGTGCCTGTGTTGTGGTGGATGAGGCTGGATCTTGTCTCTTTAGTGGGCAGGTTCACGTCTGGTGGTGTGTTTTGGGGTGTCTGTGGCCTTATTATGATTTTAGGCAGCCTCTCTGCTAATGGGTGGGGTTGTGTTCATGTTTTGCTAGTTGCTTGGCATAGGTTGTCTAGCACTGTGGCTTGCTGGTCGTTGAGTGAAGCTGGGTGCTGGTGTTATGATGGAGGTCTCTGGGAGATTTCCGCCGTTTAATATTATGTGGAGCTGGGAGGTCTCTTGTTGACCAGTGTCCTGAAGTTGGCTCTCCTACCTAAGAGGCAGAGCCCTGACTCCTGGCTGGAGCACCAAGAGCCTTTCATCCACACGGCTCAGAATAAAAGGGAGAAAAAGTAGAGAGAAGTAGTAGAAGTATGAGGAAAGAAAGAAGGAAAGGAGGAAAGGAAGGAAGGAAGAAAGAAGCAAAGAAGGAAAGAAAGGAGGGAGGGAGGGAGGGAGGAAGGAAGGAAGGAAGGAGGGAAAGAAGGAAAAAAGACAGAAAGAAAGAAGATACAGTAAAAATAAAATAAAGTATAATATAGTTATTGAATTAAAAATATTTAGAAAAAAAAAAAGGGACGGATAGAACCTTAGGACAAATGTTGGAAGCAAAGCTATACAGAGAAAATCTTACACAGAAGCATACACATACACCTTCACAAAAGGAGGTAAAGGGGGAAAAATCATAAATCTTGCTCTCAGAGACCACCTCCTCAATTTGGGGTGATTCGTTGTCTAAAGGAGGGAAGGAAGAAGGAAAGAAAGAAAGAAAGAACGAAGGTAAAGTATAATAAAGTTATTACAATTAAAATTAATTATTGAGAAAAAAATTTTTTTAAAAAACCATGGACAGATAGAGCCCTAGGACAAATGGTGGAAGCAAGAGTATACAGACAAGATCTCACACAGAAGCATACACGTACCCATTCACAAAAAGAGGAAAAGGGAAAAAAATCATAGATCTCGCTCGTAAATTCCACCTCTTCAATTTGGGATCATTCTTTGTCTATTCAGGTATTCCACAGATGCAGGGTATATCAAGTTGATTGTGGAGCTTTAATCCGCTGCTTCTGAGGCTACTGGGAGAGATTTCCCTTTCTCTTCTTTGTTCTCACAGCTCACAGGAGCTCAGCTTTGGATTTGGCCCTGCCTCTGCGTGTAGGTCGCTGGAGGGCGTCTGTTTTTTGCTCAGACAGGACGGGGTTAAAGGAGCCGCTGATTCGGGGGCTCTGGCTCACTCAGGCCGGGGGTGGGGGGGGGGAAGGAGGGGCACTGCGTGCGGGGCGGGCCTGCGGCGTCAGA
>NW_021700010.1:2077-3250 GCF_005190385.1 Monodon monoceros
GGTGCAGGTGCTGTCCTTATTCTTTTGTCTCTGTTTTTTCTTTTTTTCTTTTGCCCTACCCAGGTACGTGGGGAGTTTCTTGCCTTTTGGGAGGTCTGAGGTCTTCTGCCAGCGTTCAGTAGGTGTTCTGTAGGAGTTGTTCCACGTGTAGATGTATTTCTGGTGTATCCATGGGGAGGAAGGCGATCTCTGCGTCTTACTCTTCCGCCATCTTCAAGCTCTCTCTGTCCTCAATTCTTTTCACTCTTTTCCCTTTAATGTGCTCTGCAATAGTTATTTCCACTATTTTATCTTCCCAGTCACTTATCAGTTCTTCTGCCTCAGTTATTCTACTATTGATTCCTTCTAGAGAATTTTGTTTTTTACATTTTTTTTACATCTTTATTGGAGTATAATTGCTTTACAATGGTGTGTTAGTTTCTGCATTATAACAAAGTGAATCAGTTATACATATACATATGTTCCCATATCTCTTCCCTCTTGCGTCTCCCTCCCTCCCACGCTCCCCATCCCACCCCTCCAGGCGGTCACAAAGCACCAAGCTGATATCCCTGTGCTATGTGGCTGCTTCCCACTAGCTATCTACCTTACGTTTGGTAGTGTATATATGTCTATGCCTCTCTCTTGCTGTGTCACAGCTTACCCTTCCCCCTCCCCATATCCTCAAGTCCATTCTCTAGTAGGTCTGTGTCTTTATACCTGTCTTATCCCTAGGTTCTTCATGACATTTATTTTTCTTAAATTCCATATATACATGTTAGCATACGGTATTTGTCTTTCTCTTTCTGACTTACTTCACTCTGTATGACAGATTCTAGGTATATCCACCTCATTACAAATAGCTCAATTTCGTTTCTTTTTATGACTGAGTAATATTCCATTGTATATATGTGCCACACCTTCTTTATCCATTCATCGGATGATGGACACTTAGGTTGTTTTCATCTCCGGGCTATTGTAAATAGAGCTGCAATGAACATTTTGGTCCATGACTCTTTTTGAATTATGGTTTTCTCAGGGTATATGCCCAGGAGTGGGATTTCTGGGTCATATGGTAGTTCTATTTGTAGTTTTTTAAGGAACCCCCATACTGTTCTCCATAGTGGCTGTACCAATTCACATTCCTACCAGCAGTGCCAGAGTGTTCCCTTTTCTCCACACCCTCTCCAGCAT
>NW_021700011.1:0-612 GCF_005190385.1 Monodon monoceros
CTAACCCTAACCCTATCCCTAACCCTTACCCGAAGCCTTACCCTAACACGTCCCCTAATCCTAACCCATACGCTAAAACTAACATGTACCCTAACACGTATGCTCACCCTAAACGGTTGTCGTACCATAACCTGTAATCTAAACCATCCCCGTCCCCTAAGCCTAACCCTAACCCTAACCCTAACCCTTACCCGAAGCCTTATGCTAACCCGTCCCCTAATCCGAACCCGTACGCTAACAATAACACGTACCCTAACACGTACGCTCACCCTCAACCGTTGTCGTACCCTAACAAGTATCCTAAACCGTCCCCGTCCCCGTCCCATAACCCTAACCCTAACCCTTAAACGAAGCATTAGACTAACGCGTCCCCTAATCCGCACCCGTACGCTAACACTAACCCGTACCCTAACACGTACACTCAGCCTAAATTGTTGTGATACCCTAACCTGTACCCTAAATCGTCCCCGTCCCTAGCCCTATCCCTAACCCTTACCCGAAGCCTTACCCTAACCCGTCCCCTAATCCTAACCCGTACACTAACACTAACCCGTAACCTAACACGTACGCTCAAACTAAACCATTGTCGTACCCGAACCTGTACCCTAAACC
>NW_021700011.1:712-1262 GCF_005190385.1 Monodon monoceros
TAATCCGAACCCGTACGCTAACAATAACACGTACCCTAACACGTACGCTCACCCTCAACCGTTGTCGTGCCCTAACCAGTATCCTAAACCGTCCCCGTCCCCGTCCCATAACCCTAACCCTAACCCTTACCCGAAGCATTAGACTAACGCGTCCCCTAATCCGCACCCGTACGCTAACACTAACCAGTACCCTAACACGTACACTCAGCCTAAACTGTTGTGATACCCTAACCTGTACCCTAAATCGTCCCCGTCCCTAGCCCTATCCCTAACCCTTACCCGAAGCCTTACCCTAACCTGTCCCCTAATCCTAACCCGTACACTAACACTAACCCGTAACCTAACACGTACGCTCAAACTAAACCATTGTCGTACCTGAACCTGTACCCTAAACCGTCCCCGTCCCCTTCCCCGTCCCCTAACAGTAACCCTAAGCCTAAACCTTACCCGAAGCCTTACCCAGACACAACCCCTAATCCTAACCCGTACGCTAACACTAACCCATACCCTAACACGTACACTCAGCCTAAACCATTGTCGTACCATAACC
>NW_021700011.1:1362-1856 GCF_005190385.1 Monodon monoceros
CCTAACACGTACGCTCAAACTAAACCATTGTCGTACCCGAACCTGTACCCTAAACCGTCCCCGTCCCCTTCCCCGTCCCCTAACAGTAACCCTAAGCCTAAACCTTACCCGAAGCCTTACCCGGACACAACCCCTAATCCTAACCCGTACGCTAACACTAACCCATACCCTAACACGTACACTCAGCCTAAACCATTGTCGTACCATAACCTGTACCCTAACCCGTCCCCGTCCCCTAACCCTAACCCTAAACCTAATCCTAACCCTAACACTTACGCGAAGCCTTACCCTAACCCGTGCCCTAATCCTAACCCGTACGCTAACACTAACCCGTACCCTAACACATACGCTCACCCTAAACCATTGTCGTACCCTAACCTGTACCCTAAACCGTCCCCATCCCCTAACCCTAACCCTAACCCTAACCCTTACCCGAAGCCTTACCCTAACCCGTCCCCTAATCCTAACCCGTACGCTAACACTAACCCGTACCC
>NW_021700012.1:0-5048 GCF_005190385.1 Monodon monoceros
ACTAGACTATATTAAATATTATAAATTTTTCATTCTGTGTAAAGTATCAATTGGCTATATTTTAGCCATTTAAAGAGTAGAAAAATGCTATAAAAGTTTAATATAAATATTTAGAATAAGCAGTAATACAAATCAAAAAAAGCTAAGAATGAGCATTAATGCTTTTATATTCTACCAAGGTAACAAATTGTTCTATTAGATGTTTGGGTTACTCTGAATTCTGACATAATAGGAAATGCCAGACAAGTGTGTAAGTGTATGGGCACATGCACACATACACACACACAGACCTACACACAGATTCATGTACAGGGACCTAAGTACAATATATTTCTTTGTAAAATCTTAGTGGGCATTTTTCAAGTCATTTTTTCATACCTAAATGCAAAGCCCTCTCATATGTAGCATAAACACATGGCACAAGAAAACAATTCAACAATTGGCATTCCAAATTTCTCAATAATTTAGTTAAATATTTATTCATAATGGAGTTCAATGTTATACTATTTAAATATTATGATTAATTCAATATCACATTATATTAATTCAAAAGATCATATGTGTTTACATTTAACCTTGATATTGGTCATCTATCTCCATCTCTAGCTGAAAGACAACATATTACTATGTTTATGTTTTAATGGATATTTTTGTGATTTTATTCATGATTTCAAATCCAATGTCTCAGTTTTTTTTTAATAAATTAATCATTTGTTTTTTGTTTTTTTGGCAGTACACGGGCCTCTCACTGTTGTGGCCTCTCCCGTTGCGGAGCACAGGCTCCAGATGCGCAGGCTCAGTGGCCATGGCTCACAGGCCCAGCCACTCTGCGGCATGTGGGATCTTCCCAGACCGGGGCACGAACCCGTGTCCCCCGCATCAGCAGGCAGACTCTCAACCACTGCGCCACCAGAGAAGTCCTAATCATTTGTTTTTATATGTAGTCTGGAACTTTTCCACAAGTAAATCATGTATATTAGAATATTTCTGTCTCCATTGGCATAAAGTAAAGGGAATGCTTTATGATATTTGGCTACCCTTTTCAGTGTTTCACAGAGGTATTAGAATCTATGATATCTTCTCTGTGTCTTGCATCCTTACAAATTTTAGGTGGATTCTGTCTGTCTGGATAACTATATAATAGTGATGGTGATGACAGCAGTTATGAATGCCAATCCTCTTAACAAACATAATTTACTTTTTCTCAATTTATTCATACTTTGCTTTCAGATTTATCCAATATGCATATAAGAAAGATAATAGCACATGGACAAATTAATATGAGCACAGTGCATTCTAGGTGGCTTACTCTGGGAGGAAAGAATTGTGACCAGAAATGAGTTTTCTCAAATCTGTACAAAAAGAGCATTTCAGAACAATACAATTTAATGTAATGGACATATATGGTTATAGAATTTTAAAATTAGTATTCGTATTAAAAAAGATTGATTAAATAATGCAAGAAGGGCTTCCCTAGTGGTGCAGTGGTTGAGAGTCTGCCTGCCGATGCAGGGAATGCGGGTTCGTGCCCCGGTCCAGGAGGGTCCCGCCTGCTGCAGAGCGGCTGGGCCCATGGGCCGTGGTCGCTGGGCCTTTGCATCTGGAGCCTGTGCTCCACAACGGGAGAGGCCACAGCAGTTAGAGGCCCAAGTACCGAAAAAATAAAAAATAAAAAAATATAATACAAGAAAAGGACTCAATGAGTTAATTACTGACATTAAAAATAAATGTATATATGCAAGTCTTACTATACAAGGCATAAAAGAAAATACACTATAAACTTCTGATTATAAATATTCAGATATAAATCTAAATTCTATTTTCCCCAAAGGCTTGTGGTTTTGATGGCATTATTTTGGATAGCACATTAATTTTAATCAACATGTATGTCAGGTTTTAGCAAAGCTGGATGTAATTGTTATGAATTTGCTGAAATGAAGTGATAAATGAAAGAAATAGAGGAAGAGATGATGAAGCAGAATGGAAGACAGGAGAGAGGAATGGAGAGAAATGTAGAAAGAAAGTTCCAGGCACTGTGGTAGGGAACTTAGCATGTATTAGTTTATAGAGACAGAGGGACAAATAACTTAAGTATTGATGGATATATATTAGATAAGTAGAGAGTAATGTGGAGGGTGTTAGTGGTGGGATGAGCATCATGATCAATATTTGGGAGTTGAAATGAGTACTGTAGAAAGATCAGCTCTCTAATCAGTGCACCTTTACTCCCAGAGCATGGGATTTTTCTAAGAGCAGTTGTTAAGCTTTGAGAATATTGTTGATTTAGTTCTGTCTTCCTGTTGAATATCAGCTTTCCGAAGGAGTAACACATTTATCTGAATTTCTATCTTCAGTGTGTAACATTTCAATGTCTTGTAAAATCAGTGTCTGATGTATAGAATATCAATAGATTGATAGTGGCCAAATTAATGGGAGAGTCAACATAGGAAAGCAATGTTGAATAATTTTGAAATGCAAACTGACTTCTAGTTTTGGAAGCCTTTAATGTAACGTTAAATGTTTAGCTCCATTAATCTATAACGATTGACCAGCTGACATATATTGAGACTCTGATGTGCCAAGCAGCTAGCTACTAGACAAAGTTAAAAGAGAAAACAAGATTCCTCCTAGAGTAGTGGGAAAAAAACATACAAATAGAAAAGTTCAATAAATTCCCATATGGGCTATGAATCATTTATGTAGTTGCCATATTAGGACACTCTTATGGGTTGAATTATGTTTCCCTAAAATTCATATGTTGAAGTCCTAAACTCCAGTATCTCAGAATGTGACTTGATCTGGAGATAGGATCTTTATAGACTTAATAAAATTAAAATGAGGTCATTAGGATGGGCCCTAATCCAATATAGAAGGGAAAAGTTGGACATACACACACAGAGGGAAGATAATGTGAAGAGACATAGGAAGAAGACAGCCATCTACAGGTCAAGGAGAAAGCTCTAGAACAGAAACTTCCCTCACAGCTCTCAGAAAGAACTAACCCTGCCAACACTTTGGTTTTGAAATTTTGGTCTTCAGAATGGTGAGAAAATAAATTTCTGTTGTTTAAGGCCATACAGTCTGTAATACTTTGTAACAACAGCCCTAGACAATTAGTACAGGCACTCTGACAGATATTGTGTATTGGTTCCAAGTTCTGTTCCCATCCTCCTTAGCTCTCCACAGTTTCACAGGGGACCTAAAAACCACACTGCCTAGACTCCCTCAACAGCTGTTTTCTACTCAGTTGCTGTTATTGGGATTCCCTGATAGGAAATAAGGGAATATAAAAGAGAAAGTGTCATTTCTCACTCTGACTGCAGTAGAAGAATCAGCAGATTTGGGTACCTCCAGGAAACTGTGGGCTGCAACACCATTGGCAGTACAACAGGGGAGGCTCCAGATGAAAAGGTAGACTAGTGGGCTCCAGCTAGGATGGTAGCATCTTCCACATTTCTATGAAATCTTCATTTTTCCTTTTTGCAATTTTAGGCCATCTAAAATAATTTGTGACTAAATGTTTATGTGCTTGAAACATCCAGAAGATGTTTTAGTTCTCCTGTCTGTACACTGACTGATACAGAATAGGCTACAGAAATGAGTAGAAGAGAGAGAAATTCAGATGAAGAAACACCTTCAATGGGGAAATAGGATTACAGGCTAGAAGGTGTGAAAGTTTCCAACTGGTTGTGGTAACAGTACATAATATAATAAAATTACAATAGCCTACTTTGTTGAATAGAATGTGTTTGGAGGTGAGGATGGTAATATAGGGGTAGGCCAAATCAAAAAGGGCAGCACAGATAGATTAAGGAGGTTTGATTTCTCCATAGTAGTTTATATTTTCATATTTGTCAACAGCTTTGATGTTGTAAAATTTTTGTGAGGAAGGACAGGCAGGCATTATTATTTCCATGTTACAAAAAAGCAAATTACAGGTCAGTTGAAGTTAGCCAGTTGTATGGCTAATTTAATATTCGAGTTTTACTATTTTTTTTCACAATTTTTAAAAAAATTAACAAAAACATATTTTTGAGGCATTACAACTGTCTTATATTGATTTGGTTCTGAATATCATTCCCTGTAATGTTATCCAACATGTTTTAGCCTGTTTCTCAATATTATTTTTTAAGAAGATATTACAGCTTCTTTCTTATTCAACTACTTTAAAAAGTAGTTGAAACATGTTAATCTTAAATCTCAATTCTCTGTTTTCTTCAAATTTTATTTAAAAAATCTTATTTACACAGATGTTATAAAGTAAATTCAAATGCAAACTATCAGTAGAGAATATACAAGGGAAGGATGGAGAGTCTCTTTTATGCTAAAAATGAATGTCTAGATATTAGTCCGTTCAAGAAATATTTAACTCTATTACAAACTAATTTATGGTAGCATTCAAGAAATGATGTGGAAGCTGAAAGTCATTCTGCTTTACAAACTTCAATCCACATAAGTAAACTTACTTGAGACGATATAGTTTGACAAAGAACATCCTTGAATATCAGAGACCACAAACTATATACCTGGGGAAAAGCCAACCTCAAAAGAATTTCAGAGCATAAGAAGTGTATAAAAATGAGCAGGAATCAATTACATTTCTGTAATTGTGTGTCTGACTGCCAGCACAGACTGCCTTGCATTTGATCTCTTCTTTATAAATTATGTCAGTGTACATAAAAACACATTTGACTTCCTGGGAAGCAATTAAATCAATAGAAAAGGTAATAATTATATTAGACTTAGGCTAATATTTTAAAACATTTAGGAAAATGGACATTGTGAAATGACACTAGCCACAGTAGTAAATATTCTTAGGTTAACTGATATGTACACATGGGTTTTCATTTCTCAGTAATGAGAATGGGTGGGAGAAATTTGGGGATGTCAGTGGGCAATGAGCTCATTCTCTAGTGGAAGAAAATATTGAATTTATATTCTGGATAAGTCACTTACTAACTGGATAAACTTCAGTGAGACATTTATACTCTGTAAATTGAATTATTTATAAAAATATGGGATAAAAAACCTCAAACATTTGTGATGAC
>NW_021700013.1:0-1058 GCF_005190385.1 Monodon monoceros
AGGCAAGCCCAAATTTAAGGGGGCGGTACAGGAGGCCTGAGGGTGGGATTGATGGCCATAGAATGACAGTTCAGAGACGTGCACCTTTGAATCTCAGTGACTTTGACTCTCATGCTGCTTCACTCGCCTAAAGCTTCCCTAGTCAGAACCAGTCCTGCACTGCAGTTTTCCAGACGTGCTGTTGCACCCTGACGCCCTCACGCCCTGGTGTCACTGTATGCCTCTGAGCCTCAACTCCTCCATGAGTGAAATAAAAGACCCAGCTTACTCGTCTCAGCGCCCAGCCCCTGGGCTCCTTACCCACCTGTCCTCCTCTCGGTGACCTGTCCCGGTGGGGCCTTTCTCCCTCGGGTAGTAGTGCAGGGGATTGGGCCACAGGTCCTCAACGATGATCTGATAGGGGAAAGGGGCCCGGTCGGGACAGGCCAGGCCAGGCCAGGCCCACACCCCTCCCCCCGAGCAGCCGAACAACATCGCCATTGCTGAGGAGGCCCAGAGGCACCCCACCTCAGCAATCCTGCTAGATCCTACACAGCTGTGGTCAGAGAACCAGTTGAAGAAGTTAAGGCTGCTGTTGTTGTGCCTGCGGCTATACACCTCCTTTTCAAAACGACGATGCCACTGAATTGGAGCGAGATGAGTTGCCCTATATCCTGTGGGAAAAGAAGCATGGGAAAAGGAGCGTGGGACAAGGGCCTAAATCACGTTTCAAGTTCACCTCACCCCATCTGCCCTCCCCCACGATCCAGGGAGCTGTCTCTTACTAGTGACGTCAACGTGATACTCCTTAAAAACCACCTCATTCTGGAAATAGGGGTTCTTCCGGAAAAACAACATGATCCTGCGGTAACCACTGGGATCTGTGAGCTCCTCCACCTGCCGGGACAAAGTGGAGGCGGAGGGTGAAATCTCTCTCCAGCAGACCTGCCCTTTCCCGCTTTCCGGGATAAATCATTTCCCCTCTCCTCCCCAGCCTGACCTGCAAGTCAGTCATGTAGCTAAGCATGTCTCTATCTTGGGTGCTAATCATGGCCGACATCCGGGGGTGGTTCACAAAC
>NW_021700014.1:0-11762 GCF_005190385.1 Monodon monoceros
GTGCCAAACAGGAGGTTAAAGGCACTGACTCTCCAAGTGCGGAGAGTGTTAGTAAAGGGTCTGGAATGGTGAACCCGAGTAAAAGGGGATGAAAACTGAGATGCATTAGACAACATTTCCCGGTCACACGGTGCATCATACTGTGGGTTTCCCATGCATGTTTTAGCTAAAGGAAGATTCCCATAAACCTGGAGAGTTGGGACCCATGGAATGGGTACCATGCCGTATGACTTCACAGGGTCTGCATTTGCTCATCGAACCTCACCAATGCTATCAGCCCGAAGTGTCCAACCTTATGTCTCACTCAGCTCTGGGTGTAGATGTGGTAAATCCAGGTTGCATCACAAGCCCTGAATGAATTATTTAAGAATTGCTCTCTATTTCACTGTCATTGTGTTTTGTTTTTGTAATTCATTTTGATAATGGGATTTAACGGATTTTCTCTGCTGCTTTCATGCAGCTGTACACATGTTTGATTGTCTTACGGAGACATATAAATCCATGGGTTTGAAGATTCTTAGTAGTCAGGTGTATTCCTAGGCGTTGAATATGGGGTGTTGAGTCCATTTCGTTGAGCAAGGAGTAGGTCTTGTCTATTACATATTTGGCTTATGGAACGGTATCTGCGCGAATTTCAGTCTCTGTTTTTATGCAGCACCCCAACTCACCTTTCCCCATAAGCAAACATAAGTTGGTTTTCTAAATTTGAGACCCTGTTCTGTTTTGTAATTCAGTTCATGTGTAGCGAAGTTTACATTCTGTGTATTAGTGATATCTTATGATGTTTCTTTTTCTGTGTGAACTATTTCAAGTAGAATCATCGTACCTGAATCCACTCATTATGCCGCTACGGGCCTGATGACATAGATTTCATTGCTGAGTGATATTCCATTGTACGTACCTACCACAACTTCTTTATCCATTTTTCGCTCTCTGGGATATTTAACTTGTACTGTAGAGGTGGTTCTTGTAAACAGAGCCGTCCCAAACTTTGGGTGGCTGTGTGGATTTGATTTTAATTTCCCTAAGCTATAGGACCATAAGTTGAAGTGCCATAGGCTGTGTTGCTTTGTTTCTTACGTGTTTCAGGAAACTCTATACACTTCTCCAGAGTGGCTGTTGGCAATTCACATCCCACCCATCAGCATAACAAGGCTCCCTGTTCTCCATGTCCTGTCCTGCCTTTCTGGATTTTACCCTTTTTTCAGATGGCCCTTTTGACCGGGGGGCAGTGAGACTTCATGGTAGTGCAGATATCCTTTACACGCTTGTTTGGTTGGCCAAAAAGTGCGTATGCGTTTTTTCCTGAATATATTCAGGAAAAAACGCATACGCCCTTTTTCGCCAAGTGCATCATTGTCGGCCTTCTACCACTTTTCCTATTCTTTAAGTGCAATTCCTGTCTACCCCTTGAAATTGTTTTCCTGAAATTCTGCCCCGCTTTCAAGTCCTCTTCGCAGACTTACTTCAATATAATTTTGGACGATAGCTGTCGTTTTTAACCCTGCAGGTTTGTGAATTAGAGTGCCCCTGAGCTCCTTTCTTCAACTCGCTTTCTTGTGAGCTGGCCACAAAGCCGCGGGATTACTTCAGGCCCTAATCTGGTTTGGGCAGGGCACGCTGAGCCTTTGGTTAATTCCTCTTCCTGGTGGAAAATGAGCGTTACATTTGCCAGTGCAGACACCTACAACTAGTCTCTCATTGGTTCTCCCTATTCCACTTCATCTTGTGCAGAAATTGCAAACTGTGCCAAACAGGAGGTTAAAGGCACTGACTCTCCAAGTGGGGAGAGTGTTAGTTAAGCGTCTGGAATGGTGAACCCGAGTACAAAGGGATGAAAACTGAGATGCATTTGAAAACGTTTCCCAATCACACAGTGGACCATACTCTGGGTTTCCCATGAATGATTTAGCGGAAGGATGAATCCCTTAAACCTGGAGATTTGGGACCCATGGAATGGGTACCATGCAGTATTACTTCAAAGGGTCTGCATTTGCTCACCGAACCTCACCAATGCTATCAGGCCAAAGTTTCCAGCCTTATGTCTCCACATCTCTAGGTGTAGATGTGGTTAATCCAGTTTGCATCAGAAGCCCTGAGTGAATTATTTAAGAATTGCTCTCTATTTCACTGTCATTGTGTTTTGTTTTTGAAATTTATTTTGATAATGGGATTTATCGGATTTTCACTGCTGCGTTTAGGCCCCTGTACACACGCTTGATTCTCTTATGGAGACATGTAAATCCATAGGTTTTAATATTCTTACTAGTCAGGTATATTCCTAGGCAGTGAATATGGGGTGTTGAATCCATTTCGTTGAGAAAGGAGTAGGTCTTTTTTATTACATATTTGGCTTATGGAACGGTATCTGTGCGAATTTCAATCTCTGGTTTTATGCAGCACCCCAGCTCACCTTTCCCCATAAGCAAACATAAGTTGTTTTTCTAAATTTGAGACCCTGTTCTGTTTTGTAATTCATTTCATGTGTAGCCAAGTTTACATTCCGTGTATTAGTGATATCTTATGCTTTAAGTGATATCTTATGATATGTGTCTTTTTCTTTTTGAATTATGTGACTTAGAATTATCATACGTAACTCCTCCGAAGTTGTTACAACTTGTCATATTTCATTGATTTCCAGGCTGAGTAATATTCCACTCTACATAATTAGCATATCTGTATCCATTTTTTCCCTCCAGAGACATTTAAGTTATATCCTAGTTGAGGATCTTTTAAACAGAGAGGCGGTAAACATTGGCGTGCCTGTGTCCTCTCGATTTTTGTTTTCCCCAAGTTATACGCCCTTGAGTGCAAGTGCCCTATGCTCTGTAGCTCATTTTCTAGATGCTTTAGTAAACACAGTACACTTTTCCAGGGTGACCGTTGGCAATATACATTTCCACTATAAGCCTCACAAGGCTCCCTTTTCTCCTTGCCCTGTCCTGCATTTCTGGTGTTTACACTTTATGAGGATGGCTTTTCTGACTGATGCGAAGTGATATGTTTTGTAGTATTGATTTCCAGTCCCCACCTGTTTGGTTGGCTAAAAAAGTGTATGCCCTTTTACTGAATATATACAGAAAATAACGCATACAACATTTTTGGCCAACTGCAATATTGGCAATGTTCAGCCCCTTTTGCTTAATGGCAAGTCGTTTCTACCTCTTCCAATCCCTTTCCTGCCATTCTCCCTTGCTTACAAGTCCTTTTCTCTGACTTTCCTCAAGACATTTTTCAGTGATAGATATTTTCAACTCTGAAGTTTCGTGAATTTTAGGGCCCCTGAGTTCCATTTTTCAACTTGTGTTTATGGGAACTGGCCACAAAGCAGCGGGATTTCCTCAAGCTCTATACTGTTTCCATGGGCAACACTAGCCTTTGGTCAATTCGTCTTCCTGATTGGAAATTAGAGTGACATGTGCCTGTCCGAACACCTAGGACTTGTCTCTCATTGTTCCTCCTCCTTCTGCTTCATCCTCTGGACAAATTCCAAACTGTATGCAACACGATGTTGACACTGCTGACATCTCCAAGTGGGGAGACTGTTAGTAAAGACGCTGGAGGGGTGAACCCGAGCACCAGGAGATGAGATGCCTTTTCCAAACTCTTCCCGATCAGATGGTATACCATCCTCTGGGTGTGACAGATAAGTTTTAGCTGTAGGAAGCGTCCCATTCATATGAGGAGAACACCAGGGCTTTTTCAAAATCAGTGTCTCTCGGCAACCCAAAGTGGGGAACTTTTTAATCTACGGCTACATATATGTTCATTAAGGGCCTTGGGAAGTAGGCAGAGTCCAAACTTTAGATGATTGAAGTCTTCAGGGTCAGAAGCACTTACCACCGGCTTCCCTTAGGTTCCATTTTAACTGTCATTGATAGATGATGTCAATAAAAATATCTATTCTTTTTCAGATTATTTCCCCTTATATGTTATTGCAAAATATTGAGTGTAGTTCCCTGTGCTATACAGTAGTTCCTTGTTGATGATCTATTTCATATATAGCAGTGTGCATGTGTTAATCCCAAACTGTTAATTTATCCCTACTCCCACCTTTCCCATTTGGTAATAATAAATTATAAGATTTTATACTTCTCAGAAATGGGGGAGCTGAAAGAGAGGTATCATTTTCAATGGAAAAGCATTTAAAACAAGATTTAAGATTTAAGCAAGATTATTAGATGTACATCCTTGGAAAGAAATCACTTCGTTTCTCTAATATTGACGTGACAAATAAGACAAACCTTTTCACTGAACTTGCTTATAATAATGTGATTGAAATATCAAATGGAAGTGTTAGAAATATCTTATTTTACCCGAGCCTTATACACTGTTCTATTTTAATTAAAGTTTGGCTCATACATCTGTTCATTGAAGTTACAATGTTCTCAATTTCTGTTACTGATCCTCCAGAGTGGACCTCAACAAGTGTCCCCCTGCCCAGTGTCATTGGAGACAGCAGATTCAGACTGAGTTTGGTTCAGAAGCAAAGGAAACTTTACATTTTGATCAGAGGATGGAGAGGTGAGAGCATGTGCTACCCCGTGGGCTGTGGGCTGGGCTGCTGTGTACAGATCCTGTCAGAGTCAGTGAGAGGGAGGGGGCGGAGCTCTCCAGGGCTGGGTTGGCTGCAGTTCAACCTCTATATCACGGAGTCTGCACTGGGCCCCAGGAGCTGAGTTGTTGATCCAGCCATTCTGCACTAGGAATTCTGGCCTGAAGTGCCCATTGTGGAACCTCTGCGTGCGGGACCCTAGGAGCACGTGAAATTCGACAAAGCACAAAGGATAAAAAAGGTTAGACTTTATTTTATTGCCCAGATTCTATTTTTATCTCCCAGGGATTTTTAATGGGCTTTGCCTGGGACAAAACCCTCTTCTGCCTTTTGTCCCGTTCCTCATTCTTGGAGTGCTGAGGGTGTAGACCCTTCTTCTGTAACTGCTGAGTGCTTAGTTAGGAGTCCTCATACACGGGGGCGAGGGTCAGAACTTCTCCCCAGCAGCCTGCTGGTGACGTTGATTGTCCTCAGACCTCCTGCCTCCCTGCTCGTCTGCCTGAGCACTAGCATTGGAAGTGTTATAGATTCTAATGACCTTTAAGGGTCCAGGAAGGAAATGTGCAGTGATGCTGTGGGGTCCAGTTTCACCCTGCCCCACATTTGTTCGGCCACCTTAGGCTGACCGTTTCTACCAGCCTAGATGCTCTGACCAGTAGTCTGTGCTTTCTTCAATTAGGCCCCTGAATTAACGTAAAAACAGGACCAGGTGTCAGGACCCTGCCTGCTCAACTCCCAGACAGTCCAGGGTCAGTGGTGATGAACGAACATGATGGCCACTAAGTCAACAGCCTTTTGAAGTAAACAGGAGTCCAGCCGGTTTTATTGGCCACCATCATCACGGTGTCTGTAGGCCTTTCTATGGTGACAGCGTGATATACGGTTCCCCCACCAAGATTATTAGCTCCCCTCTGGGTGCAGTAAGTCCTGCAAGCAGTAGTCTACTCTTTTGGGACACACTCTTGTTGTTTTATGGGAGAAACTCCAGGTCAAGTGATGGCCACACGAGTCGTCATGGTGCCCCGTTGCCCCCAGTTATCTCTCTGTAGGTTGGAGTTGGAGGGCTTCCTCACTCGAGGTCAGTGTGCTCACGGAGCAAACCCTGCAATTTCAGGGCATGGTTGGGGTTAGGATCACCACGTGGGGTCCTTGTCCCTTAGGAGGGAGGTGGCCTTTTGGGCTGCTGATTTCCAGGTTTTTAGATACCGCCCGTATCTTGGCCAGATGTGGTGGTGGGCCAAGCCGCTTGGTGACCGTAGTTTATCATACCTGGATGGCATTCTTGCATTGTTCCATTTCAAGTGGTCCCAGTTTTTGCACTAATACTCCAATGGCGATTCACCTTTCACCAGGAATGTAAAGGTCAAAGGGTTTAGCTAAATTAGGGAGTTCCAGGGCAAGGGTCTGAATTGACTGCTCTTTCCATTCTTGAAAGGCCACTTCTGGATTCTATTCAAAAGGATCATCATCTTTTCCTTTCAGTGTTTCATATAGAGGCCCAGCTAGTAGACTGTATTTAGGGATCCAGAAGCAGCAAACCCTGACCTCCCCAGGAACCCCTCAGCTGTCTTCTAGCTTTAGAAAAGGGTAAGGCTGTAAATTGTTTCTTCCCTTTCCTGGGATGGGTTTCTCCGAACTTCTGTGAGAATGAAGCCCAGGCAGGTCACCGTAGTCTGTGATATTTGAGCTTTTTCTTGGACAACTTCTATCCTTTATTGGCTTGGTAGTTCAGAAGTCTCCTTAGTAGGGCTGGCGATCATAATGTCGTCTGCATATTGAAGGAGTGTTTCCTTTTCCAGAGGTAGGACTTTTAGGTCTTTAGCTGAGCTTTCCCCAAAGATGGTGTGGGAAGTTTTGAACCCTTGGGGCAAGACGGACCGGAAGTATTGTTTTAGTTGTATGTTGAGTCCGCCACTCACAAGCCAAAATTTCTTGTGACTCTGGGACTAATGGAATACAAAAGAAGGCATCATTGAAGACTAATACAGAATACCATGTCCTGGTGGTTGGTAGAATGACCAGCAGGGTGTAGGATTTAGGAACTACTGGAGGTATATCCTCAGTGTCTTCACTGACTGTCCTGACATCCTTTACCAGGTCTCCAGCCCAGCAGCCCATGGGGCTCTCGAGGTCAGGCCAATCCCAGGATATGTGTTTCCCTGGGCCGGTCCTATGCAGCACATGGGGCTCTCATTGTCAGGCCCCTCCCAGGATACAGAGCTACCCTTGCAGGTACCGTCGCAGGGCTGGGCACACAGGAACCATGCACATAGCCCTCATTTCAGAGCACTCCCGGCTCACCTGTCATTCAGATCTGACACAGAGCACCTCAGAGCAGGACTTGAACTAAAAAACAACAGGTCCAACAGGTCTGTGACCCTGGGCATCACTCTGTGTGGCCTCCCTCCACCTGGTCTTCCAGAGACTTCCACTGCACCCGGGGCACCAGGCCTCTGTCTCCACCCACCACCCACCCCTCCTCTCCCTGACTCCTGGGTGCCTCTCATTAGGAGAGGGTTTTCTTGAAGTTGTCTCCCACTCATGTGCCAGAAAATATGATTAGAAAACAAGCCAGAGCTGCAGCCTCCTGTCTATCCTGACTCTCAAGAGCCCACACCTGTTCCTTGGACCTGGCCGATTCAGCAAGTTCCATTTTCTGCAACTGTGAGACCATGAGGGGTGACTATTGGCTCGCCTGGGAAGCCTGACCGTGCCGGCCAGCCCTCCCCAGGTGTGCCTAGGTTGAGATCAGTATAAACACCACTCCAGGCAGCAAGAGCCCCTGCAGCTGTGCCTGACGCCACTTTCTCTGCCCTGTCAGCAGTCTCGGGGCTGGGCTGGTGGGAGGGAGTGAGAGGCCACGGCTTTGTGGGTGGCCCAGTGTGAGTGGGGCTCTGCTGGACTTTCTGCAGCAGTTGCCAAGATGCCACCTGCTAAAGAAGAGGATGTGTCACCCATACCTGCTGCTGGAATTTTTCCCTGGGCAGAGGTGAGGAAGGAAGAAAGCACTGGGGGCCAGGACAGGAGGGGTATCTCAGGCAGGGAAATGGAAAGCTTCCAGAAGAGCACCCAGGGCCAGGACCATCCTGGCTGGCCTGCAGGCACCACGTCGGCTGGCATGCTGTTGCTCGTGTGGCTCCATTGCCCTTCCTCTAGGCTTTCAAGTCCTTGTACATATTCAGGTGTTTTACCTGGGAAGGGTGGGAACAGTTCAGCAGCAGCTGGCCTGGGCCTCGGCCCACGTTTACTCACAGATGCCTCTGCGCGGTTCCCCAGCTTTGCAATGAGGACGCTTGTTGCATGGGGCCTGCTGGCTGAATGGGAGATGATTCCCCACCACTGACCAACTTCAGAATTGTTTACAACTGGAGCAAGTGCCCTGATACGGTTTTCCTCTGTGTAAGTGGTGGGTTCTGTTTTTTTTTTCTTTTTTCGTTTTGGGTTCAAGGTGGATTTTATTCCTCTTTTTTGTATTTACAGATATAAGCATGGAAATAATTTATTCATATAAATACATGTATGTGAAGGGAAGAATATATTTTCTATTTTACTTTTTTAATTTTTTTTTAATTTTTAATTTTATTTTATATTTTTATACAGCAGGTTCTTTTTGGTTATCTATTTTATACATATAAATATATACATGCCAATCCCAATCTCTCAACTCCTCCGACCACCATCCCCCCAACAGCTTTCCCCCCTTGGTGTCCATACGTTTGTTGTCTACATCTGTTGCTCTATTTCTGCCTTGCAAAACGGTTCATCAGTACAATTTTTCAAGGTTCCACATATATGCATTAATATACAAGATCTGTTTTTCTCTTTCTGACTTACTTCACTCTGTATGACAGTCTCTAGATCCATCAACGTCTCTACAAATGACCCAATTTCATTCCTTTTTATGGCTTAGTAATATTCCATTTTATATATGTACCACTTCTTTATGCATTCGTCTGTCTGTGGACATTTAGGTTGCTTCCATTACCTGGATATTGTAAATAGTGATGCAATGAACATTGCGGTGAATGTCTCTTTATGATTTATGGTCTTGTCTGGGTATATGCCCAGTAGTGAGATTGCTGTATCATATGGTAATTCTATTCTTAGTTTTACAAGAAACTCCATAATGTTCTCCACAGTGACTGTATCTATTTACATTCCCAGCAATAGTGGAAGAGGGTTCCTTATCTCCACACCCTTTCCAGCATTTGTTGTTTGTAGATTTTCTGATGATGCCCATTCTAACAGGTGTGAGGTGACACCCCATGGTTGAGTCTATTTCGATGAGCAAGGAGTAGGTCTTGTCTATTACATATTTGGCTTATGGAACGGTATCTGTGCTAATATCATCCTCTGGTTTTATACAGCACCCCAACTCAACTTTCCCCTTAAGCAAGCATGAGTTTTTTATCTGAATGTGAGACTCTGTTCGGTTTTGTAATTCAGTTCATGTGTAGCCAAGTTTACACTCCCTCTATTAGTGATATCTTATGATAATTATCTTTCTCTGTGTGACATATTTCTCTTAGAATCATCGTACTTAAATACACTCAGTTTGCTGCTACAGGCCTGATGACATTGATTTCATTGCTGAATGATATTCCATTGTAAGTAAGTAGCACAACTTCTTTATCCATTTTTTCTTTCTGGGATATTTAATATGTATTGGACTCGAGGTTCTTGTAAACACAGCAGCCCTAAATTTTGTGTTGGCTGTGTCTTGTTGATTTTAATTTTCCTAAGCTGTAGGGCCATAAGTGGAAGTGCCCTAGGCTCTGTAGCTTTGTTTTTTAGATGTTTCAGGATACACCATAACCATCTCCAGAGTTTCTGTTAGCAATTTACATCCCGCCCATCAGCATAACAAGGCTCCCTGTTCTCCATGGCCTGTCCTGTGTTTCTGGTTTTTACAAATTTTTCAGGTGGCCCTTTTGACGAATGGGAAATGAGACTTCATTGTAGTGCGGATTTCCATTGCTAGAGTGCTTGGTTGCCCAAAAAGGGCATACGCCTTTTTTCCTGAATATAGTCAGGAAATATGCATACGCTCTTTTTGTCCAAGTGCATCACTGTCAAAAATCTGCCGCCTTTCATATGCTTTAAATGCAATTTTAATCTACCTCTTCAAATCTGATTCCTGCATTTCTGCCTCGTTTTCAAGTCCTCTTTGCAGCCTTACTTCAATATATTTTTGACAATAGCTGTCATTTATAACTCTGCAGGTTTGTGAATTACAGTGCCCCTGATTTCCTTTCTTAACTCGCTTCCTTGTAAGCTGGCCACAAAACCGCAGGTTTGCTTCAGGCCTTAATCTGGTTCCGGCACGGCACGCTGAGCCTTTGGTTAATTCCTCTTCCTGGTGGGAAATTAGAGTTAAATGTGCCCGTCCAGGCACCTGCCTCACTCCCAGCCACATGGTGATGTGTGTCCTCTGGTTTGAGGCCACATGTGCTGGGTTCCTCATCTTTTGTTGATGTGGCCCCACTGGTGTGAGGACACTCCTGCCTGGTTCCCATCCCCTTGGTGATGTGGGCCCTCTGGTGAGAGTCTGATCCTGGCTGGATTCCTCACCCTTCTGTGAGGTGGGCCCTCTGCTGTGAGGCAACTCCTGCCTGGCTTGCTCCCGTTGCCTTGGTGACGTCGGCCCTCTGGTGGCAGTTGGAGCCTGCTCGGAGGCTCCTCTCCTCGGTGATGAGGGCCCTGTGGGTTCAGCCTCTAACTGCTGGGTTCCCCACGTTTTCTGATGTGAGCCCAGTAATGCCAGGACACTCCTGTAAGTTTCCCATCCCCATGGGGATGTGGGCATTCTCCTCTGAAGTTCCAACGCTGGGGTGGCTCACAGTTTCATGATGTTGGCTCTCTGGGGTTAATTCACTCAGGCCTAGATCCCATAGCCTCTGTGCTCTGGGCCGCCTGCTGGGAGGTTCCAACTGCTGGATTCCTCACCTTTTTTATTCTTTGGGCTCTGTGTTGTGAAGCTCTTTCTGCCTGCCTCACTCCCAGCCCCATGGTGATGTAGTTCCTCTGGTTGGAGGCCACATGTGCCGGTTTCCTCACCTTTTAATGATGTGGCCCCACTGGTGTGGGGACACTCCTGCGTGGTTCCCATCACCTTGCTGATGTGGGCCCTCTGGTGAGAGTTTTATCATGCCTGGGTTCCTCACCCTTCTGTGAGGTAGGCCCTCTGCTGTGAGGTAAATACTGCCAAGCTGGCACAGGTCACCTTGGTTATTTGGTCCCTAAGTTGGGAGTTAGTGCCTGCTGGGAGTCTCCTCCCCTTGGTAATGAGGGCCCTCTGGCATCAGGCCCTAACTCCTGGGCTCCCAAAATTTTCTGATGTATGCCCTATGGTGCGAGTACACTCCTGCCTGGATCCCAACCACATGGGAATGTGGGCCTTCTGTTCAGATGTCCCAACGCCTGGGTTGCTCACAGATACATGATGAGGGCCCTCTGGTGTGAGTTCATTCTGGACTGGATCCTATGGCCTCGCTGCCCCTGGCTGCTTCCTGGGACGTTCCAACTGCGGGATTCCTCACCTTTTTTATTCTATTGGCCCTCTGTTTTCAGGCTCCCCCTGCCTTCCTCACTCCCAGCCCCTTTGTGATGTGTGTCCTCTGGTTTGAGGCCACGTGTGCTGGGTCCCTCAACTTTCGCTGACGTGGCTCCACTGGTGACAGGACACTCCTGCCTGGTTCCCATCCCCTTGGTGATGTGGGCCCTCTGGAGAGAGTCTGATCCTTGTTGGCTCCCTCACACTTTTGTGAGGTGGGCCCTCTGCGCTGAGGTCAGTCCTGCCTGGCTCGAAAACCCTGACTTGGCGACGTTGGCTCTCTGGTAGCAGTTGGAGCGTGCTGGGGCCTCCTCCCCTTGGTGATGAGGGCCCTATGGCGTCAGGCCCTAACTGCTGGGCTCCCCATATTTTCTGATGTTCACCCACTGGTGCGATGACACTCCTGCCAGGTTCCCATCCCCATGGGGATGTGGACCTTCTGCTCTGAGGTCCCAAAGGCTGGGTTGCTTACAGTGTCAGGATGTGGGCCCTCTGCTGTGAGTTCACTCCGGCATGGATCCCATGGCCTCGGTGCTCTGGGCCACCTGCTTGCAGCTTCCAACTGCTGGATTCCTCACCTTTTTAATTCTATGGTCCCTGTGTTGTGAGACACCTCCTGCCTGCCTCACTCCGAGCCTCTTGGTGATGTGGGTC
>NW_021700015.1:0-3162 GCF_005190385.1 Monodon monoceros
TTAGCAGAAAGAAAGAAATCATACAGATCAGGTCAGAAATAAATGAAAAAGAAATGAAGGAAACAATAGCAAAGATCAATAAAACTAAAAGCTTGTTGTTTGAGAAGATAAACAAATTGATAAACCATTAGCCAGACTCATCAAGAAAAAAGGAAGAGGACCCAAATCAGTAGAATTAGAAATGAAAAAGAAGTAGTAACAAATGACACTGCAGAAATACAAAGGATCATGAGAGATTACTACAAGCAACGATATACCAATAAAATGGACAACCTGGAAGAAGTGGACAAATTCTTAAAAAAAGCACAACCTTCTGAGACTGAACCAGGAAGAAATAGAAAATATAAACAGACAAATCACAAGCACTGAAATTGAAACTGTGATTTAAAATCTTCCAACAAACAAAATCTCAGTACCAGATGGCTGCAGAGGTGAATTCTACCAAACAATTAGAGAAGAGTTAACACCTGTCCTTCTCAAACTCTTCCAAAATAAGCAGAGGGAATAACACTCCCAAACTGATTCTATGAGGCCACCATCACCCTGATACCAAAACCAGACAAAGATGTTACAAAAAAAGAAAACTACAGGCCAATATCACTGATGAACATGGATGCAAAAATCCTCAACAAAATACTAGCAAA
The DNA here is from genome assembly GCF_005190385.1 of Monodon monoceros. Lineage (NCBI taxonomy): Eukaryota > Metazoa > Chordata > Mammalia > Artiodactyla > Monodontidae > Monodon > Monodon monoceros. The sequence goes on from NW_021700015.1 coordinate 645, forward strand.
CAGAATCCAACAGCACATTACAAGTATCATACACCATGATCACGTGGGATTTATCCCAGGAATTCAAGGATTCTTCAATATACGCAAATCAATGTGATAGACCATGTTACCAAATTGAATAATAAAAACCATATGATCATCTCAGTAGATGCAGACAAAGGTTTTGACAAAATTCAACACCTATTCATGATAAAAACTCTCCATAAAGTGGGCATAGAGGGAACCTACCTCAAAATAATAAAGGCCAAATATGAAAAAACCCACAGCCAACATCATTCTCAATGGTGAAAAACTGAAACCATTTCCACTAAGATCAGGAACAAGACAAGGTTGCCCACTCTCACCACTATTATTCAACATAGTTTTAGAAGTTTTAGCCACAGCAATCAGAGAAAAAAAAAGAAATAAAAGGAATCCAAATTGGAAAAGAAGAAGTAAAGCTGTCACCATTTGCAGATGACATGATACTATGCATAGAGAATCCTAAAGATGCTACCAGAAAACTACTAGAGCTAATCAATGAATTTGGTAGAGTAGGAGGATACAAAATAAATGCACAGAAATCTCTTGCATTCCTATACACTAATGATGAAAAATCGAGAGATAAATTAAGGAAACACTCCCATTTACCACTGCAACAAAAAGAATAAAATACCTAGTAATAAAGCTACCTAAGGAGACAAAGGACCTGTATGCAGAAAACTATAAGACACGGATGAAAGAAAGATGATACAAACAGATGGAGAGATATACCATGTTCTTGGATTGGAAGAATCAACATTGTGAAAATGACTATACTATCCAAAGCAATCTACAGATTCAATGCAATCCCTATGAAACTACCAATGGCATTCTTCACAGAACTAGAACAAAAAATTCACAATTTGTATGGAAACACAAAAGACCCCGAATAGCAAAAGCAATCTTGAGAAAGATAAATGGAGCTGGAGGAATCAGGCTTCCTGACTTCAGACTATACTACAAAGCTGCAGTAATCAAGACAGTATGGTACTGGCACAAAAACAGAAATATAGATCAATGGAACAAGATAGAAAGCCCTGAGACAAACCCACACACCTATGGTCACCTTATCTTTGATAAAGGAGGCAAGAATATGCAATGGAGAAAAGAGAGCCTCTTCAATAAGTGGTGCTGGGAAAACTGGACAGCTACTTGTAAAAGAATGAAATTAGAACACTCCCAAACACCATACACAAAAATAAACTCTAAATGGATTAAAGACATAAATGTAAGGCCAGGCACTATAAAACTCTTAAAGGAAAACATAGGAAGAACACTCTATGACATAAATCACAGCAAGATCCTTTTTGACCCACCTCCTAGAGAAATGGAAATAAAAACAAAACTAAACAAATGGGACCTAATGAAACTTCAAAGCTTTTGAACAGCAAAGGAAACCATAAACAAGATGAAAAGACAACCCTCAGAATGGGAGAAAATATATGCCAATGAAGCAACTGACAAAGGAGTAATCTCCAAAATTTACAAGCAGCTCATGCAGCTCAATACCAATTAAACAAACAACCCAACCCCAAAATGGGCAGAAGACCTAAAGAGACATTTCTCCAAAGAAGTTATACAGGTTGCCAACAAACACATGAAAGGATGCTTAACATCACTAATCATCAGAGAAATGCAAATCAAAACTACAGTGAGGTATCACCCCACCCTGGTCAGAATGGCCATTGTCAAAATATCTACAAACAAATAAATGCTGGAGAGGGTGTGGAGAAAAGGGAACCCTCTTGCACTGTTGGTGGGAATGTGAATTGATATAGTCACTATGGAGAACACTGTGGAGGTTCCTTAAAAAGCTAAAAATAGAACTATCATATGACCCAGCAATCCCACTACTGGGCATATACCCTGAGAAAACCATAATTCAAAAAGAGTCATGCACCACAATGTTCATTGCAGCACTATTTACAATAGCCAGGACATGGAAGCAACCTAAGTGTCCATAGACAGATGAATGGATAAAAAAGATGTGGCACATATTTACAATGGAATATTACTCAGCCATAAAAGGAAACAAAATTGAGTTATTTGTAGTGAGGTGGATGGACCTAGAGTCTGTCATACAGAGCGAAGTAAGTCAGAAAGAGAAAAACAAGGACCATATGCTAACACATATATATGGAATCTAAAAAAAAAAAGCTTCTGATGAACCTAGGGGCAGGCCAGGAATCAAGACACAGATGTAGAGTATGGCCTTGAGGACATGGTGTGGGGGAAGGGTAAACTGGGACGAAGTGAGAGAATAGCACTGACATATATACACTACCAAATGTAAAATAGATAGCTAGTGTGAAGCAGCTGAATGGCACAGGCAGATCAGGTTGGTGCTTTGCGACCACCTAGAGAAGTGGAATAAGGAGGTTGGGAGGGAGATGCAAGAGGGGATATATGTATGTATATAGCTGATTCACTTTGTTATACAGCAGAAACTAACACAACACTGTAAACAATTATACTCTAGTAAAGATGTTAAAAAAGA
>NW_021700016.1:0-1399 GCF_005190385.1 Monodon monoceros
TTCAGCCCTTTTATAACAAGGGTGTGAATGATAACCTGGAATGATGTGTCAACCACCATTTCCCAGTGTTTAGGGATTCTTCTTTTTGCTTTCCATTACTGGTTTCTAATTTGATTCCATCATGGCCAGGGAACACACTCTGGGAGATTTGAAATCATTTTTTTTATTTTTATTTTTTTTAAATAAATTTATTTCTTTATTTATGGCTGCATTGGGTCTTTGTTGCTGCACACAGGCTTTCTCTACTTGCGGCTAGCGGGGGCTACTCTTTATTGCGGTGCACGGGCTTCTTGTTGGGGCGGCTTATCTTATTGCGGAGCACGGGCTCTAGGCATGCGGGCTTCAGTAGTTGTGGCACGCGGGCTCTAGAGCGCAGGTTCAGTAGTTGAGGCGAACGGGCTTAGCTGCTCTGCGGCATGTGGGATCTTCCTGACCAGGGCTCGAACCTGTGTTCCCTGCACTGGCAGGCGGATTCTTAACCACTGCGCCACCAGGGAAGTCCCTCAATTCTTTTTGAATTTATTGAGGTTTGTCTGATGGTCGAGGAGATGGTCTAACTTGGTGAGTGTTACAGAGACACTCGAGGAAAAAACTGTACTCTGCTGTTTTTGGGCAGACTGTTCTCTTTATGTCATGCAGATCTCATTATTAGTTCACTGTGTTATTCAGGTCTCCTATATCCTTGCTGATTTTCTCTCTAGTAATTCTGTCACTTGCTAAGGGGGAGGTGGGTGTGGAAAGCCCCCACTATAAATATAGATCTGGCTCTTTCTCCTTTCATCTCCATCAGTTTTTGCTTCATGTACTTTGAGGCTCCATTGTTTGGTGTGTACACATTTAGGATCTTTATGTCTCCCTGGTGTACGGATCCTTTCACCATTCTGTAAGGCCTCTCTTTGGCTCTTGTTCATTTTCTTTACTCTGACATCTACTGTACTGGATACTGAAACTACAGGCACGCTTAGAAAGTGTCCTGGGTCTACCTCACATTGTATTCACTCCTAGCAGTTGTGTTGCTGTTCACCCCTCCACCCACAAATTCTCCCCTCCAGCATATCTAATTCACCATGTCAAAAGATTTGGAAGTTTTTCCACACCTGCAGAAATAAGATTGTGTCAATTCTCTCTCCCATGGGTGGATTCACTAAGGGTATTTTATTTTTAACGCATTCCACTGAAACAGTGAACCAGCAGATAATCATACTAGTGGCTTGTGGGGAGGGAGGATTATGGTAATTACACTGTTAGAAACCAGCTTCCTTTGGGTTGTAATACTTAAGGTTCTCTAGGTTTGTGTGCTGTGCCTTTTGTACATTAACTATTCCATGTTGTCTCAGGGCACGCTTATGAGCAAAGATCCGCCCACTGCTGATCACTCCACGATGGAGTGATTACGACC
>NW_021700017.1:0-1659 GCF_005190385.1 Monodon monoceros
TCACTCCCGGCTCCCTGGTGATGTGTGTCCTCTGGTTTGAGGCTACATATGATGGGTTCCTCATCTTTTGATGATGTGGCCCCAATGATGTGAGGACACTCCTGCCTGGTTCCCATCCCCTTGGTGATGTGGGCCCTCTGGTGAGACTCTGATCCTGGTTGGGTTCCTCACACTTCTGTGAGGTGGGCCCTCTTCTCTGAAGTCACTCCTGCCTGGCTGGCACACCCCGCCTTGGCGACGTCGGCCCTATGGTGTCAGTTGGAGCCTGCTGGGAACCTCCTCCCCTCGGTGATGAAGGCCTTCTGGCGTCAGGCCCTAACGCCTGGGTTCCCACATTTTCTGATACATGCTAAGTGGTGCGAGGGCACTCCTGCCAGGTTCCCATCCCCATGGGCATGTGGGCCTTCTGTCCTGAGGTCCCAACGGCTGGGTTGCTCACACTTTCATGATGTGGGCCCTCTGCTGTGAGGTCAATCCTGCCTGGCTGGGACACGTCGCCTTGGCGACGTGGACCCTCTGGTGGCAGTTGGAGCGTTCTGGGGCTTCGTGCCCTCAGTGATGAGGGCCCTCTGGTGTCAGGCGCTAAGTGCTGGGCTCCACACATTTTCTGATGTGCGCCCAGTGGTGCGAGGACACTCCTGCCAGGTTCCCATCACCATGGGCATGTGGGCGTTCTGTCCTGTGGTCCCAATGCCTGGGTTGCTCACACTTTCATGATGTGGGCCCTCTGCTGTGAGTTCACTCTGGCCTGTATCCCATAGAGTCAGTGCTCTGGGCTGCCTGCTTTGAGTTTCCAACTCCTGGATTCCTCACCTTTTTATTCTATGGGCCCTCTGTTGTGAGTCTCCTCCTGCATGCCACACTCCCAGCCCATTCGTGATTTGTGTCCCCTTGTTTGAGGCCACATGTGCTGGGTTCCTCACTTTCAGCTGATGTGGCCCCACTGGTGTGAGAACACTCCTGCCTGGTTCCCATCCCCTTGGTGATGTGGGCCCTCTGGTGAGAGTCTGATCCTGGTTGGGTTCCTCACACTGCTGTGAGGTGGGCCCTCTGCTCTGAGGTCACTCCTGCCTGGCTGTCACACCCCGCCTTGGTGACGTCGGCCCTCTTGTGGCAGTTGGAGCCTGCTGGGAGACTCCTCCCCTCGGTGATGAGGGCCCTCTGGCGTCAGGTCCTAACTGCTGGGTACCCACATTTTCTGATACATGCTAAGTGGTGCGAGGACACTCCTGCCAGGTTCCCAACCCCTTGGGGATGTGGGCCATCTGCTCTGAGGTCCGAATGGCTGGGTTGCTCACAGTTTCATGATGTGGGCCCTCTGCTGTGAGTTCACTGTGGCCCGGATCGCATAGACTCGGTGCTCTGGGCCGCCTGCTGGGAGGTTCCCACTGCTGGATTCCTCAGCTTTTTATTCTATGGTCCCTGTGTTGTGAGGGTACTCCTGCCTCCCTCATTCCGAGCCCCTTGGAGATGTGGGTCCTCTGGTTTAGGCCACATGTGCTGGGTTCCTCCCCTTTCTATGATGTGGCCACACTGGTGTGAGGACACTCCTGCCTGGTTCTGATACCCTTGTTGATGTGGGCCCTCTGGTGAGAGTCTTATCCTGGCTGGGTTCCTCACCCTTCTGTGAGGTAGGCCCTCTGCTGTGAGGTCACTCCC
>NW_021700018.1:0-4856 GCF_005190385.1 Monodon monoceros
CTATCATTACTCTGAATTCTTTTTCAGGTCGACTGCCTATTTCCTCTTCATTTGTTTTGTCTGGTGGGTTTTTACCTTGCTCCTTCATCTGCTGTGTGTTTCTCTGTCTTCACATTTTGCTTAACTTACTGTGTTTGAGATCTCCTTTTCGCAGGCTGCAGGTTTGTAGTTCCCGTTGTTTTTGGTGTCTGTCCCCAGTGGCTAAGGTTGGTTCAGTGGGCTGTGTAGGCTTCCTGGTGGAGGGGGCTAGTGCCTGTGTTCTGGTGGATGAGGCTGGATCTTGTCTTTCTTGGGCAGGACCGTGTCCGGTGGTGTGTTTTGTGGTGTCTGTGACCTTATTATGATTTAGCAGCCTCTCTGCTAATGGGTGGGGTGATGTTCCTGTGTTGCCAGTTGTTTGGCATAGGGTGTCCAGCACTGTAGCTTGCTGGTCATTGAGTGGAACTGGTTCTTAGCGTTGAGATGGAGCTATCTGGGAGAATTTTCACCATTTGATATTACGTGGAGCCGGGAGGTGTCAGGTGGACCAATGTCCTGTACTCGGCTCTCCCATCTCAGCCGCACAGGCTTGACACCTGGCCAGAGCACGAAGACTTTGTCAGGCACACGGCTCAGAGGAAAAGGAGGAAAAAAAGAAAGAAAGAAAGAAAAAAATAAAGTAAAATAAATTTTAAAAAGTTATTAAAATAAAAAAATTATTAAACAGAAAAAATTAAAAATTAATAAAAAAAGAAAAGAAAGAAATAAAGAATGAAAGAAGAGGGCAACCAAACCCTCAAACAAGTCCACGAATGACAACAAGTGCTAAAAACTATACTAAAAAAAAAAAATCAAACAGACAGAATCCTAGGACAAATGGTAGAAGCAAAGCTATACAGACAAAATGAGACAAAGAAGCATACATATACACACTTGCAAAAAGAGAACCACGAAAACAAAATATATCTTTTGGGAAGTCTCATATCTTCTTCCTGCATTCAGTAGGTGTTCTGTAGTAGTTGTTCCACCCGTAGATGTATTTCTGATGTATTTGTGGGGAGGAAGGTGATCTCCATGTCTTACTCCTCCGCCATCTTGAAGGTTTCTTCCCCCTTTATATTTCATCTTTTAATTTTATTTGTCAGGGTCGCTGACAGGGGTGACATTTTCAGGTCCTTTTACTTACTTTCCCCTGAGGTTTTTAAAAGAGGGATAAAATGGGAAGGAAGTGGACATCAGAGGTAGAAGATGTGTTACCTTAGAGTCTTTGTACCTGTTCCCCCTGCTGGGAAGTCTTTTCCCTTGTCTTTTCTTGGCTGGGTCCTATTTCATCATTTTAGAGCCAGATTAAAAGTTTCCTGTAGAAATGTCTTCCCTAACTACTTTATCTCAACTAGCTCTCACTTCCCATTTTATTTTCCTCATAACATTTATCTCTATCAAAATAATTGTATTTGCTAACTTGTTTATTGTTTCTCTTCTACACTATAATGTAAAGTTTATGAGCACAAGAACCTTGCCTATGTCATTTTCTGCAGCTTTTCTAGCATTTAGAATATGCCAGACCCATAGTAGATGATCAATAAGTATTTTTTAATGAATGGAATATAGAGTTGAGAAGAAATAGGAGGTTGTGTCCTGGAAGGGGCACTTTCTGACCTCAGAGACTTTAGGAAGGCAGTTCCATCACAGAGAAGTAACTTGGAGAACTGGCTTGAATTCTGTCTTGACATTGCTTTGCACTTTTGAACTTGTTTCCTTATCTGAGGATAATTATAGCTACTTTGCAAGGTTGTTTCCAGACTAGAAATAGCATATATAAGATGTTTAGTACAGTGCTAATATCAGCTACTAGTTGTTTGGCCTGAGGCGTCTAGCACTGGAGCTTGCAGGCGGCTGGGTGGAGCCGGGTCTTGGTGCCAGCTGATTAACACCTCCCAGAGAGCTCACACCAATTAATAATATTCCTTGGGGGCTGAAGTTCTCTGTTAGTCCAGTGGCTTGGACTCAGCGTTCCCACCAGGGACTCAAGCCTGACCCCTGGCCTGTGAGGAGATGCGAACTCCACATCCTCCTACTCTGCCGTCTTGACTCCCACACACACACTTTTAAACAAAAGACTGTAAATAATTCTTTTCTTTTTTCTATTCTCTTTTCTTTTCTTTATTCATTTCTAAATCCATATCATGTTGGTGACTGCTTGGTTTATCCACACAAGATGCAAACTGCAGAGACCTGCTCTTGCCGTTTTTGGTGTGTGCTCAGTCCAGCTTCACTTGCTCATAGGGTACTGTGTGCAGAGACCTTGCACTTGGCAATTCAGACCAGCGTTCCTAGTGTGAAATGGCTGTGCCGACACCTCCAGCTATTGGCATTAAATGTTTGTTTCTTATTTCTTCTAAAACACAAACAAGTTGGACAAAGATGGCATTATCTGAATTTTTATCTTGAGGGTTGTAGGTGACATTCATTTATCATTCTGGTCCCATTTTTTAAAGAAATTTATTCGAAAATATCTCTTAACATGTGGTCTAGAAGTTGGTGATAGGATGTCAGAATACTATAGTCTTACCCTATTCCCTTTACTATATCCAAACCAGGTTTGGGTATTCCAGAAGACCTGTAAAAGTTCTGTTTTATTTTTTAATGCAAAAGCTCTGCTTGAGTTAGATATAAATTTCATGACATGCATATACTATATCTGGGCAACAAAAATGTTCCCCCATAGAACTGGTAATAGTCATGGCTCTAGAATTTCATTTTTAAGAGGAGTTTGGAACAATAATATGGTTGAAGTTGAGGGCTAGGGGATTATTTTGAAGTTCCATTTGCATAAGAAGCACATCATTTTTGTACTAAGATCTTCTTGATTGAGGGTAACAAGTCAAGAGTTGATAGATATTATGAGTATAGATTAAAACGACCTGCTAAGCAACCCTTTGTCTCTACTCCTAGGAGTAGTCAGATCAACTTATTTGTTGCCTGCAAGAGAGCATGTGTTCTAATTACTCAAACAGAATAAGGTATACAAGATCTTAAGTTCTCCATAATGCAGCTTAAATGCTACAGAGAGCAAGCATATAAAATGCTCCTAACTTAAATGCAACATTGGAATGCAGAATCACTGAGTGTGATTTTTCTTACTTAGGCAAATTTTATGATCTAGCCTAAGGAACAAACCCCAAAGGCCTAACCTTTCTTTTTTCTTGTTTTTTTTGGCTGTGCAGTGTGGCATGTGGGATCTTAGTTCCCTGACCAGGGATCAAACCCATGCCTCCTGTGGTGGAAGTGTGGAGTCTTAACCACTGGATGGTCAGGGAAGTCCCAAGGCCTAATCTTTCTTTATGTTGATTTTGAAGATCTCATTCAAATGATCATAGTATTCAACTTATATATTGCTAAGCTGGGAAAAAAATAGAACTTGCTTAACAATCTAAAATATATGTACATGTAAATAACTTCTTAATTTTAACTTTCTTGTAAATCAGTGAAGGTAAATAATGTTTGCTAGAGCAGAGTAGGTAAATCAGAACAATGCTGTCATGACAACAATCAGAAAAGTTGGGTAATATGTAAAAAAAAAAGTCTTCTAAAAAGGCACTGGAAGATTACCAAAGAGATATCAAGGCAAGATCTTGTAGAAGACAGAAATGCAGAGAAGTGAATCTAGTATTTTGGGTTCTTTTTAGTCTTGGGATATTTGCTAATCCAGAAGATTTAAGTGAAAGTCTGAGAAACACTTTTTTATAGCTTCATGGGGCTAACAGAATGTAACTTTTAGTTAAGAGCTTACAAAGAGCATTCTGGCAAACTCCCTATGGTTTGGAGTGGGAGCCTGATGGATCTGCCCCTTGGATTAAAAGAAAATCAGAGGTCAAACAGCTTTTGCATGTGCTGCAACCCAACTTCGAGTCACATTGGTGGTCCAGGAAAAATCACAGTCTTTAAAATTGTGATAAAGGTGATCCCAGCCTGCTAAGACCCATAGGAATCTGGTAAGAGGAAATAAAAAACTTCTTAGGGAGGAACTTTGTATCCTTCTAATTATCAAAAGCAGAGTTATTTCTACAGGTAAATTAAAAACCACAATGACAAGCACTCAATAAAAAATAAATAGCTATACAAGGAGATAAGACAACGTAATCCATCAGACACAATAGACTATAGAAACAGACCCAGAGGTGTTGCAGATATCTGCATTAGAAGAGTCAGCTATTAAAAACTTACATATCAAATGTGTGAGATCTAATTAAAGAAGTTCTTAGATATATATATGAAGCATAAATACACTTTTTAATAAAATAAAGGGCTCAAAATTAGAGAGCTAAGCATCTCTTTCAAAAAGCTAGAAAACAGGATTGTGACGAGTTGCAGCGGGAATAGGGGAGGATGAGGGGTGACAGCTGCTTCTTCTACATGCTAGGGAATGTAACTGAACCTGGATCCAAGGCAGGCTCTCCATATCAACCAGGCCTGGAGGACAAGGTGCGGCTGGAGGACTGAGCAGAGTGCAGAAGGCTGGCCACCTTGTGCCTTTGGATTGGAGACTTTAACCCATTTACATGTAAGCCATGTGGCTGACAGGGTCTTGGTGCTCCGGCCGGGTGTCAGGCCTTAGTCTCTGATGTGGGAGACCTGAGTTCAGGATATTGGACCACCAGAGACCTCCCGGCCCCAAGTAATATCACTCAGTGAGAGCTCTCCCAGGGATTTCCATCTCAATGCTAAGACCCAGCTCCACTAAACGACCAGCAAGCTCCAGTGCTGGACACCCCATGCCAAACAACTAGCAAGACAGGAATACAACCACACCCACTAGCAGAGGGGCTGCCTAAATCATAATAAGTTCACAGACACCCCAAGACGCACCACCGGAT
>NW_021700019.1:0-1615 GCF_005190385.1 Monodon monoceros
GACACTGTACCTAACAAAGGCTCTGACGCTATCCCTACCTGAAGCCCTGACACTGGTTCTAATTAAGGCCCTGATACTCTTAGTGACGAAGGTCTTGACACTATCCCTAGGTCATTTCCTGACACGATCCATAAACTTTACCCTAAACCTAGCTCTAGCAAATGTTCTGCCTGTTATGCTAACTGAAGCCCTCACTCTGTGCCTAACACAGACACTGAATTTAGGCCCAAGGCCATGACACTGTCACTAACTGAGGCCTAGATGCTCTTCCTAAATCTGGCCCAGAACTGTCCCTCGCTAAAGGCCTAACACTATTCCTAACTCAGGCCCTGACACGGTACCTAACAGAGGCCCAGATGCTAGTCCTAACACAGGCCCTGACCCTATGTCTAACTAAGGCCCTGCTGCCGTCAATATCCAATGTCCTGACACTATCCTGAGCTCATTTCCTGACCCATCTCTTACCAAGTTCCTGAAACTGTCCCTACGTAAGCCCTGAAGCTGTCCCTAAGTGAGACCCTGAGGCTGTCCCTAACAGAGGCCCTGATGATGGCTTTAGCAAAGCCCCTGAGGCTGACCCTCCCGAGGCCCTTATGCTGCTCGTAAGTCATGCCCTGATACTGTCCCTCGCTAAGGCCCTGACACTAGGCCTCACTCAAGCCCTGTTGCTCTTCCCAAGTCCGGCTCTGACGCTGTCCCTACCTGAAGTCCTGACACTGGTCCTAAATTAGGCCCTGATGCTCTAAGTAACTGAAGTCTTGGCACTATTCCTAAGTCATGTCCTGACACTATCCCTAGACCTTAACCTAACCTTGCCTTTAACTAATGTCGAGCCTCTTACGCTAACTAAATCCTTGATGCTGTCCCTAACTAAGGCCTTGACATTAGTCGCGAGGCCGTGACGATGCCCCTAACTGAGGCATGGAGGCTCGTCCTACCTCAGGCCCTGACACAACACCGAACTCAGTCCCTGATACTGTACCTAACAAAGGCTCTGATGCTCGACCAAAGTCAGGCCCTGACACTGTCTCTAAGGCCCAGCGGCCATCAATATCTAAAGTCCTGACATTATCCTGAGCGAATATCTTGACCCATGTCTTACCAAGGTCCTGAAACTGTCCCAAAGTAAGCCCTGACGCTGTCCCTAAGGGAGGCCCTGAGGATGTCCCTAAGAGGCCCTGAGAATGTCTTTTACGCAGACCCTGAGGCTGATCTTACAGAGGCCCTTATACTACTCCTACGTCATGCCCTGACACTGTCCCTCACTCAGGCCCTAAAGATAGGCCTCACTTGGGCCCTTTTGCCATACCTGAGTTAGCCTCTGACGCTGTCCCTACATCATCAAGCCCGGACACTGGTCCTGATCAAGCCCCTGACACTGGTCCTAACTAAGGCTCTGATGCTCTCAATAGCTAAGGTCTTCACGCTATCCCTAGCTCATTTCCTGACACTATCCCTGGCCTGGAAGCTGACTCTGTCCCGAGCAAATTTCCTGCCTCTTATCCTCACTGAAGCCCTAATGCTCTCGCTAACGAAGGCCCAGACTAGTTCTAACTAAGGCCCTGACACTCTAACTAAGGCCCGGAATCTGTCCCTAATATAGGACCTGTTGCCG
>NW_021700019.1:1625-3295 GCF_005190385.1 Monodon monoceros
GCAGCTTCTACATCATGCCCTGACAGTGACCCCAGCTAAGGGCCTGATGCTAGGCCTCACTCAGGCCCTGTGGCTCTCCCTAAGTCAGGCTCTGACGCTGTCCCTACGTGAAGCCCTGACACTGGTTCTAATTAAGGCCCTGATACTCTCAGTGACTAAGGTCTTGACACTACCCCTAGGTCATTTCCTGACACGATCCCTAAACTTCACCCTAAGCCTGTGCCTTGCAAGTGTCCTGCCTCTTATGCTAACTGAAGCCCTTATGCTGTGCCTAACTCAGGCCCTGAATTTAGGCCAAAGGCCGTGACACTGTCCCTAACTGAAGCCTAGATGCTCTTCCTAAATCTGACCCAGAACTGTCCCGCACTAAAGCCCTAACAGTATTCCTAAATCAGGCCCTGACACGGTACCCAACAGAGGCCCAGATGCTAGTCCTAACGCAGGCCCTGACACTATGTCTAACTAAGGCCCTGCTGCCGTCAATATATAATGTCCTGACACTATCCTGAGCTCATTGCCTAAAACATCTCTTAACAAGGTCCTGAAACTGTCCCTAAGTAAGCTGTGACGCTGACCCTAAGTGAGATCCTAACGCTGTCCCTAACAGAGGCCTTGATAATGGCTGCAGCAAAGCCCCTCAAGCCGATCCTACCCAGGGCCTTATGCTGTTCCTACGTCATACCCTGATACTGTCCCTAGCTAAGGCCGTGACACTAGGCCTCACTCAAGCCCTGTCGCTCTTCCCAAGCCCGGCTCTGACGCTGTCCCTACCTGAAGGCCTGACAATGGTCCTAAATTAGGCCCTGATGCACTAAGTAACTGAAGACTTGGCACTACTCCTAGGTCATGTCCTGACACTATCCTTAGACCTTAACCTAAACTTGCCTTTAACTAATGTCGATCCTCTTGCGCTAACTAAATCCCTGATGCTGTCCCAAACTAGGGCCCTGAAATTAGTCCCGAGGTTATCAACCTCTCCCTATCAGAGGCCTGGAGGTTCGTCCTAACTCAGGCCCTGACACAACACCTAACTCAGACCCAGACACTGTACCTAACAAAGGCTCTGACGCTATCCCTACCTGAAGCCCTGACACTGGTTCTAATTAAGGCCCTGATACTCTTAGTGACGAAGGTCTTGACACTATCCCTAGGTCATTTCCTGACACGATCCATAAACTTTACCCTAAACCTAGCTCTAGCAAATGTTCTGCCTGTTATGCTAACTGAAGCCCTCACTCTGTGCCTAACACAGACACTGAATTTAGGCCCAAGGCCATGACACTGTCACTAACTGAGGCCTAGATGCTCTTCCTAAATCTGGCCCAGAACTGTCCCTCGCTAAAGGCCTAACACTATTCCTAACTCAGGCCCTGACACGGTACCTAACAGAGGCCCAGATGCTAGTCCTAACACAGGCCCTGACCCTATGTCTAACTAAGGCCCTGCTGCCGTCAATATCCAATGTCCTGACACTATCCTGAGCTCATTTCCTGACCCATCTCTTACCAAGTTCCTGAAACTGTCCCTACGTAAGCCCTGAAGCTGTCCCTAAGTGAGACCCTGAGGCTGTCCCTAACAGAGGCCCTGATGATGGCTTTAGCAAAGCCCCTGAGGCTGACCCTCCCGAGGCCCTTATGCTGCTCGTAAGTCATGCCCTGATACTGTCCCTC
>NW_021700020.1:0-1068 GCF_005190385.1 Monodon monoceros
AAAAAAAAAAACCAAAAAAAAAAAAATAGAACTGCCATACGACCCACAATCCCACTCCTGGGCATATACCCTCAGAAAACCATAATTCAAAAAGAGTCATGTACCACAATGTTCATTGCAGCTCTATTTACAATAGCCAGGACATGGAAGCAACCTAAGTGTCCATCGACAGATGAATGGATAAGGAAGATGTGGTGTAGTGAGGTGGATGGACCTAGAGTCTGTCATACAGAGTGAAGTAAGTCAGAAAGAAAAAAGCAAATACTGTATGCTAACACATATATATGGAATCTAAAAAAAAAAAAAAATGGTTCTGAAGAGCCTAGGGGCAGGACAGGAATAAAGACGAAGACGTAGACAATGGACCTGAGGACACGGGGAGGGGGAAGGGTAAGCTAGGACTAAGTGAGAGAGTGGTATGGACTTATATATACTACCAAATGTAAAATAGATAGCTAGTGGGAAGCAGCCGCATAGCACAGGGAGATCAGCTTGGTGCTTTGTGACCACCTAGAGGGGTGGGATAGAGAGGGTTGGAGGGAGACGCAAGAGGGAGGAGATATGGAGATGTATGTATATGTACAGCTGATTCACTTTGTTATACAGCAGAAACTAACACACCATTGTAAAGCAATTATACTCCAATAAAGATGTTTAAAAAAAAGCAGTTGGTACGAAAAAGGAAAAAAAAAAGTTAATTGTAAGACTTGTAAAGAGGGACTTCCCTGGTGGCGCAGTGGTTAAGAATCCGCCTGGCAATGCAGGGGATACGGGTTCGATCCCTGGTCTGGGAAGATCCCACATGCCGCAGAGCAACTAAGCCCATGCACCACAACTACTGAGCCTGTGCTCTAGAGCCTACGTGCCACAAGTACTGAGCCCTCATGCTACAGCTACTGAAGCCCGTGCACCTAGAGCCCGTGCTCCGCAACAAGAGAAGCCACCACAATGAGAAGCCTGCACACCGCAATGAAGAGTAGCCCCTGCTCACCACAACTAGAGAAAGCCTGCACGCAGCAACGAAGACCCAACACAGCCAAAAATAAATAAATAAAAATTAAAAAAAAA
>NW_021700021.1:0-1263 GCF_005190385.1 Monodon monoceros
GTTTCAGGTGTACAACATAGTTATTCAATATTTTTACAGGTTGTACTACATTTGAAGTTATTATAGGCACTTCCCTGGTGATCCAGTGGTAAAGAATCTGCCTTCCAATTCAGGGGACACAGGTCTGATCCCTGGTCGGGGAACTAAGATCCTACAGGTGGCAGGGCAACTAAGCCCGCGTGCCACAACTACTGAGCCCATGTGCCCTGGAGCATGCAGGCCACAACTAGAGAGAAACCTCCACACCACAACGAAGAGCCCATGTCCTGCAATGAAAGATCCCGCACGCCTCGGTGAAGATCCTGCGTCTCGCAACTAAGACCCAATGCAGCCAAAAATAAATTAAATAATAAACCTTTGAAAAACTAAAGTTATTATAATATATTGGCTCTATTCCCTGTGCTGTACAATATGTCCTTGTAGCTTATCTATTTTATACACAGTAGTTTGTACCTCTTAATCCCGTCCTCCTATTTTGCCTCTCCCCACTGGTAGCCACCACTTTGCTCAATAGACTTTACATATTAGTTTTGATTCATTTCATTATTCATTTTCATGAGATATCTGGGAGTTCAGCAGCTTTCAAGATTTCGAAAGGGGGAATTCCCTGGCAGTCCAGCGGTTGGGACTCTGGGCTTTCACTGCCAGGGACCAGGGTTCAATCCCTGGTCTGGTATTTAGGAACCTGCAGGCCTTGCAGAGTGGCCAAAATAAGGGAAAAAAAAACCGATTTAAAAAGGGAACATGGGGCTTCCCTGGTGGCGCAGTGTTTAGGAGTCCGCCTGCCGATGCAGGGGACATGGGTTCGTGCCCCGGTCTGGGAAGATCCTACACGCCGCTGAGCGGCTAGGCCCGTGAGCCATGGCCGCTGAGACTGCGCGTCCGGAGCCTGTGCTCTGCAACAGGAGAGGCCACAACAGTGAGAGGTCCGCGTACCGCAAAAAAAAAAAAAAAAAGGGAACATGCAGTCGATTGTGTATTGGTTTTATGGTTTGTAGAAATGCCACGTAGTTGGGCACATTTCTATGGCGGTGGGGGAAGAGCTAGTAGTTAGGAAGGGTGTGGGCTGGGTTTTAGGAAGAGGAAGATACATAAAGATGGGTTTTCTCTTAGCTTGTGTTCCTCCAAATGCAGAGCCTGAGACAAGGAGTTGCATGAGACTTGTTTTGGGAAATGATCCCAAGGGACAGGTGTGGGGGATTGAGAAGGAGGAAAAAAATTGATCACTACTGTGGGCAGCTGAGCTTTGATCCCACTGGGGAC
>NW_021700022.1:0-11357 GCF_005190385.1 Monodon monoceros
ACAGTAACACATTCATAGTAGGGGACTTTAACACCCCACTTTCACCCATGGACAGATCATCCAAAATGAAAATAAATAAGGAAACACAAGCTTTAAATGATACATTAAACAAGATGGAGTTAATTGATATTTATAGGACACTCCATCCAAAAACAACAGAATACACATTTTTCTCAAGTGCTCATGGAACATTCTCCAGGATAGATCATATCTTCAGTCACAAATCAAGCCTTGGTAAATTTAAGAAAATTGAAATTGTATCAAGTATCTTTTCTGACCACAACGCCATGAGACTAGATATCAATTACAGGAAAAGATCTGTAAAAAATGCAAACACATGGAGGCTAAACAATACACTACTTAATAATGAGTGATCACTGAAGAAATCAAAGAGGAAATAAAAAAATACCTAGAAACAAATGACAATGGAGACACGACGACCCAAAACCTATGGGATACAGCAAAAGCAGTTCTAAGAGGGAAGTTTATAGCAATACAAGCCCACCTTAAGAAGCAGGAAACATCTCAAATAAGCAACCTAACCTTGCACCTCAAGCAATTAGAGAAAGAAGAACAAAAAAACCCCAAAGCTAGCAGAAGGAAAGAAATCATAAAAATCAGATCAGAAATAAATGAAAAAGAAATGAAGAAAATGATAGCAAAGATCAATAAAACTAAAAGCTGGTTCTTTGAGAAGATAAACAAAATAGATAAAGCATTAGCCAGACTCATCAAGGAAAAAAGGGAGAAGACTCAAATCAATAGAATTAGAAATGAAAAAGGAGAACTAACAACTGACACTGCAGAAATAAAAAAGATCATGAGAGATTACTACCAGCAACTCTATGCCAATAAAATGCACAACCTGGAAGAAATGGACAAATTCTTAGAAATGCACAACCTGCCAAGACTGAATCAGGAAGAAATAGAAAATATGAACAGACCAATCACAAGCACTGAAATTGAAACTGTGATTAAAAAGCTTCCAACAAACAAAAGCCCAGGACCAGACGGCTTCACAGGCGAATTCTATGAAACATTTAGAGAAGAGATAACACCTATCCTGCTCAAACTCTTCCAAAATATAGCAGAGGGAGGAACACTCCCAAACTCATTCTACGAGGCCAACATCACCTCGATACCAAAAGACAAGGATGTCACAAAGAAAGAAAACTACAGGCCAATATCACTGATGAACATAGATGCAAAAATCCTCAACAAAATACTAGCAAACAGAATCCAACAGCACATTAAAAGGATCATACACCATGATCAAGTGGGGTTTATTCCAGGAATGCAAGGATTCTTCAATATACGCAAATCCATCAATGTGATACACCATATTAACAAATTGAAGGAGAAAAACCATATGATCATCTCAATAGATGCAGAGAAAGCTTTCGACAAAATTCAACACCCATTTATGATAAAAACCCTGCAGAAAGTAGGCATAGAGGGAACTTTCCTCAACATTATAAAGGCCATATATGACAAGCCCACAGCAAACATCATCCTCAACGGTGAAAAACTGAAAGCATTTCCACTAAGATCAGAAACAAGACAAGGTTGCCCACTCTCACCACTCTTATTCAACATAGTTTTGGAAGTTTTAGCCACAGCAATCAGAGAAGAAAAGGAAATAAAAGGAATCCAAATCGGAAAAGAAGAAGTAAAGCTGTCACTGTTTGCAGATAACATGATACTATACATAGAGAATCCTAAAGGTGCTACCAGAAAACTACTAGAGCTAATCAATGAATTTGGTAAAGTAGCAGGATACAAAATTAATGCACAGAAATCTCTGGCATTCCTATACACTAATGATGAAAAATCTGAAAGTGAAATCAAGAAAACACTCCCATTTACCATGGCAACAAAAAGAATAAAATATCTAAGAATAAACCTA
Organism: Monodon monoceros; assembly: GCF_005190385.1. Classification (NCBI taxonomy): domain Eukaryota; kingdom Metazoa; phylum Chordata; class Mammalia; order Artiodactyla; family Monodontidae; genus Monodon; species Monodon monoceros. Next base: position 1,907 of record NW_021700022.1, read on the forward strand.
CCTAAGGAGACAGAAGACCTGTATGCAGAAAATTATAAGATACTGATGAAAGAAATTAAAGATGATACAAATAGATGGAGAGATATACCATGTTTTTGGATTGGAAGAATCAACATTGTGAAAATGACTCTACTACCCAAAGCAATCTATAGATTCAATGCAATCCCTATCAAACTACCACTGGCATTTTTCACAGAACTAGAACAAAAAATTTTGCAATTTGTATGGAAACACAAAAGACCCCGAATAGCCAAAGCAATCTTGAGAACGAAAAACGGAGCTGGAGGAATCAGGCTCCCTGACTTCAGACTATACTACAAAGCTACAGTAATCAAGACAGTATGGTACTGGCACAAAAACAGAAAGATAGATCAATGGCACAGGATAGAAAGCCCAGACATAAACCCATGCACATATGGACACCTTATCTTTAATAAAGGTGGCAGGAATGTACAGTGGAGAAAGGACAGCCTCTTCAATAAGTGGTGCTGGGAAAACTGGACAGGTACATGTAAAAGTATGAGATTAGATCACTCCCTAACACCAAACACAAAAATAAGCTCAAAATGGATTAAAGACCTAAATGTAAGGCCAGAAACTATCAAACTCTCAGAGGAAAACATAGGCAGAACACTCTATGACATAAATCACAGCAAGATCCTTTTTGACCCACCTCCTAGAGTAATGGAAATAAAAACAACAATAAACAAATTGGACCTAATGAAACTTCAAAGCTTTTGCACAGCAAAGGAAACCATCAACAAGACCAAAAGACAACCCTCAGAATGGGAGAAAATATTTGCAAATGAAGCAACTGACAAAGGATTAATCTCCAAAATTTACAAGCAGCTCATGCAGCTCAATAACAAAAAAACAAACAACCCAATCCAGAAATGGGCAGAAGACCTAAATAGACATTTCTCCAAAGAAGATATACCGACTGCCAACAAACACATGAAAGAATGCTCAACATCATTAATCATTAGAGAAATGCAAATCAAAACTACAATGAGATATCATCTCACACCAGTCAGAATGGCCATCATCAAAAAATCTAGAAACAATAAATGCTGGAGAGGGTGTGGAGAAAAGGGAACACTCTTGCACTGCTGGTGGGAATGTGAATTGGTTCAGCCACTATGGAGAACAGTATGCAGGTTCCTTAAAAAACTACAAATAGAATTACCATATGACCCAGCAATCCCACTACTGGGCATATACCCTGAGAAAACCAAAATTCAAAAAGAGTCATGTACCAAAATGTTCACTGCAGCTCTATTTACAATAGCCCGGAGATGGAAACAACCTAAGTGCCCATCATCGGGTGAATGGATAAAGAAGATGTGGCACATGTATACAATGGAATATTACTCAGCCTTAAAAAGAAACGAAATTGAGCTATTTTTAATGAGATGGATAGACCCAGAGTCTGTCATACAGAGTGAAGTAAGTCAGAAAGAAAAAGACAAATACCATATGCCAACACATATATATGGAATTTAAGGAAAAAATAATGTCATGAAGAACCTAGGGGTAAGATAGGAATAAAGACGCAGACCTACTGGAGAACGGACTTGAGGATATGGGGAGGGGGAAGGGTGAGCTGTGACAGGGCGAGAGAGAGTCATGGACATATACACACTAACTAACGTAGTAAAGTAGATAGCTAGTGGGCAGCAGCCGCATGGCACAGGGATATTGGCTTGGTGCTTTGTGACCGCCTGGAGGGGTGGGATAGGGAGGGTGGGAGGGAGGGAGACGCAAGAGGGAAGACATATGGGAACATATGTATATGTATAACTGATTCACTTTGTTATGGGGCAGAAACTAACACACCATTGTAAAGCAATTATACCCCAATAAGGATGTTTAAAAAAAAAAAATGGATCAAAGACCTAAATGTAAGGCCAGACACTATAAAACTCTTAGAGGAAAACATAGGCAGAACACTCTTTGACATAAGTCACAGCAATATCTTTTTGGAGCCACCTCCTAGAGTAATGAAAATAAAAACAAAAATAAACAAATAGGACCTAATTAAACTTAAAAGCTTATACACAGCAAAGGAAACCATAAACAAATAAAAAAGACAACCCATAGAATGGGAGAAAATATATGCAAAAGAAGCAACTGACAAGGAATTAATCTCCAAAATATACAAACAGCTAATGCAGCTCTATGTAAGAAAACAAACAACCCAATCAAAAAATGGGCAGACGATCTAAATAGACATTTCTCTAAAGAAGACATGCTGATGGCCAAAAGGCACTTGAAAAGATGCTCAACACTGCTAACCATTAGAGAAATGCAAATCAAAACTACAGTGAGGTATCACCTCTCACTGGTGAGGTGGCCATCATCAAAAAGTTTACAAACAATAAATGTTGGAGAGAGTGTGGAGAAAAGGGAACCCTCCTACACTGTTGCTGGGAATGTAAACTGGTACAACCATTATGGAGAAGAGTATGGATGTTCCTTAAAAAACTAAAAACAGAACTACCATATGATCCAGCAATCGCACTCCTGGGCATATATCCAGAGAAAACCATAATTCAAAAAGACACATGCACCCCAGTGTCCATTGCAACACTATTTCAAATAGCCAAGACATGGAAGCAACCTAAATGTCCATCGACAGAGCAATGGATAAAGAAGATGTGGTACAGATATAGAATGGAATTTTACTCAGCCATGAAGAATGAAATAATGCCATTTGCAGCAACATGGATGGACCTAGAGATTACCACACTAAGTGAAGTAAGCCAGACAGAAAGACAAATATCATATGATATCACTCATATGTGGAATCTAATTTTTTTAAAGTGATACAAATGAACTTATTTACAAAACAGAGGCAGACTCACAGATATGGAAAACAAACTTATGGTTACCAAAGGGAAAGGGGTGAAGGGGGCGGGAATCAGGAGCTTGGGATTAACATACAGACACTACTATATATAAAATAGGTAACGAATAAGGACTTACTGTATAGCACAGGGAACTCTACTCAATATTCTGTAATAATCTATATGGGAAAAGAATCTGAAAAAGAATGAATATATATGTGCATATATATATAACTGAATCACTTTGCTGTACACCTTAAACCAACATTATAAATCAACTATACTCCAATAAAATTTTTAAAAATATATGAGTCCTTTATCAGATGTGTCTTTTGCAAATATTTTCTCAGTCTGGCTTCTTACTCTTTTCATATTTTTTTTTTGCAGAGCAGAATTCTTAATTTTAATGAAGTCTGGCTTAATGATTTCTTTCATGGATTGTGCCTTTAGTATTGTATCTAAAAGGTCATCACCATACCCAAGGACATCTAGGTTTTCTCCTTTGTTATTTTTTAAGGGTTTTTATCGTTTTGTGTTTTGCATTTAGATATATGCTCCATCTTGAGTTAATTTTTGTGAAAAATCTAAGGTTTGTGACTAGATTTCACTTTTTTGCTTGTGGATGTCCAGTTGTTCTAGCACCATTTGCTGAAAAAAAACCTCTCTTCTGCATTGTGTTGCCTTTGCTCCTTTGTTGAAGATCAGTGCACTATATTTATCTGGGTCTATTTATGTGGTTCTGTTCTGTTCCACTGATCTAATTGTCTATTATTTCAATACTACACACTCTTGATTACTGTAGCTTTATAGTAAATCTTGAAGTAGGATAGTGTGTCTTCCAACTTTGTTCTCCTTCAGTACCGGGTTGGCTGTTCTGGGTCTTTTACTTCTCCATATATACATTAAAATCAGTTTGTTGATATCTACAAAATACCTTACTGGGATTTTGATAGGGATCACTCTGAATTTATAGATCAATGTTGGTAAGAACTGACCTCTTGAGAATATTGAGTCCTCCTAGCCATGAAAATGGAATATCTCTACATTAATTTAGTTCTTTGATATCTTCCATCAGAATTTTATAGTTTTCCTCATATATATCGTATACATATTTTGTTAGACTTATATCTAAGGTATTTTATTTTTAGGGGTACTGATGGAAATAATTTTTTTAATATTTAAAGACAATTTTTTTTTTTTTTTTTGTAGTACGTGGGCCTCTCACTGTTGTGGCCTCTCCCGTTGTGGAGCATAGGCTCTGGACGTACAGGCCCAGTGGCCATGGCTCACGGGCTCAGCTGCTCTGCGGCATGCGGGATCCTCCCAGACCGGGGCACGAACCCGCGTCCCCTGCATCAGCAGGCGGACTCTCAACCACTGTGCCAGCCACCATGGAAGCCCTAAAGACAATTTTTAAAGTAGTTTTATTTTTTTTATTTTTTACTCTATAGTTGATTTTTAAAGTAGTTTTATTTATTTTTTACTGTATAGTTGATTATAGTTTTAATTTTTTATTGTATAGTTCCTATAGTTAGAAACTAACTGTTGTGTTAGTTTCTGCTGTACAGCAAAGTGAATCAGTTATACATATATGAATATCAACTCTTTCTAAATTCTTTTCTCATATAGGTTATTGCAGAGTATTGAGTAGAGTTTCCTGTGCTATATGGTACATCCTTATTAGTTATCTATTTTATATATAATGGTGTGTATATATCAATTCCAATCTCCCAATTTATCCCTCCCCGCTTACCCCCTGGTAACCATAAGTTTGTTTTCTACATCTTTACAGGAGTTTTAGATTCACAGCAAAATTTAGAGGAAGCTACAGAGGTTTCCCATATACCTTGTGCCTCCACACATGCATAGCTTCTCCCCTGTTAGCAACATCCCCCATCAGAGTGGTACATTGGTTACAATTAATGAAACTACATTGACACATCATAATCATTCAAAGTCCATAGTTTACCTGAGGGTTCACTCTTAGTCGTGTACAATCTATGTGTTTGGACATATGTAAAATGACATGATACATTATATATCCATCGTTATAATACAGAGTATTTTCACTACCCTAAAAATTCTCTGTGCTCTGCTAATGTGTTTTTAATTTCAAATTCTGCTTGTTCATTACGGGTATATAGGAAAGTGATTGACTTTTGTATATTAGTCTTGTATCCTGCAACTTTGTTATAATTGTGAATTTATAATTAAACTCACAGGGGTTTCTTTGGTCAATTCTTTTGGATTTTCTACATAGATTATTATGTCATCTGTGAACAAAATCAATTTTATTTCTTCCTTCCTGGCCTTGCTACCTTTAATTTCCTTTTCATATCTTATTGACATCAAAATACGAGGTAATAAGTAATCTTTCTGATGACATGAGTGTCAAAGGTAGAGGTTTTTGGGAGAAAGAAGATAGGTCTGAAAGAAGCAGTGAGGAACAAGGAGACGCTACCCCAACTTCTAAGCCCAGTGGCAACAGGGGTGTGAGAGAAAAACGGCCAGCATTTGAGAAGACTGCAGGGGAAACTGTGCTTTCAGGGGCAATCCACATTTCAGTTATAGTAAGAAGATGAAGGGAGTCTTCAGAAAAAGACATTGAAATTAAAGCAGTTTTGCTGAACCATGAATTTTAGGGGGAATGATGGAAAGGTTCAGGAATTGGAGAAGAGTGGTAGAAGGGGCAGAATAAGGGATGTCAGGAACCTTGGAGAAATCTTGAGTGTGGGATTTGACCTAGGAATCTGGTGGTTCTTGTGATAACTGACATAAACAGGGCTCTAAAGGGCATGAGAAAGTTGGTCCTTGTGGATTCAAAGCAGATAGCGATGCTAAGACTATCACTGTTAGCAGATCAGGATGAGTGAGTTTCTGTGACTTTTCACTCATGATGATAAGAGTAAAGGGCTATGGGAGGTATGCTCCTAGACCCAGTACACTAGACCTCTGTTAAAGGAAGGACGGTCACTCTAAACACGTCTGCCTCATTCCTGCATGGCGGGAATTCTGAGGAAGTTGTGGAAGGCCTGGGGGTAGAAGATGGGCACAAAGCTTAATGCAGGTAGCAGGACTGCTATCATTTGTCTGAGTCTGAGACCAGGAGCCCAGGAGCAAGGTGGAGAGTCTGAGCCTGGGCCTTTCACGTCTCAGGGGTCTGAAATAGTACCAGGTTGGTGAAACCCCCTGGACACTATCAGAAACAAATGGCAATCCTTTCTTAAGAAATGTTTGTCCAATTTAGTCCTCCAAGATTCCCTCAAATGAAGGTCAAGCAGTAAGCTCATTAAGCACATGAAGCCTAGGAAAAGGTGAAACATTATGACAGCAGAAACAGCAAATAATGGAATTACTCATTCAGGTACTGCAGACACTGGAATTGTTAGATATGGAATATAGAACAGCTACGCATGAAATGTTTAAGATTCATTCACAAAGAGAAAGTAATAATTATTTGAATGAACAGGCATATTTGAAGAACAAAAAACAAAGGGAAGTTATAGAAGTGAAAAAATATAAATTGTTGAAGTGAAAAAAAACTCAGTGGAAGACTACAGCTGAAAAAAAAAAGAAATCTGGAAGATAGGTCTAAGAAATTACCTAGAATGCAGCAAAAAGAGACAATACAATGGAAAAGGAGAGAAAGGTAGGAGATTTGGAGGAAAAAGGGAGTCTAATATTTGTCTAATTAGAATTTCCATGGAAGAAAGAATAGAGAGAATAAAGGAGAGGTGGTTTTTAGAGAGGTAATGGCAGAAAATTTTCAGAAATGATGAAAAGCAGGAATCCCCAGGATAAATTAAAAAACAAAAACTATCCTAGAGATATTGAAGGGGAATTCATGAACACCAAAATAAACTTCAAAACCAGCCAGAGAAAAATATTGCCTTCAAAAGGACAATGACAGCAAACTTCTAAAGCAGTAATGGCAATCAGAAGGTGTGAAATAATATCTTCAAAACGTTGAGAGCAAAGAAACTACAATTGTTAACCCAGTAAAACTATCTTTGAAGAAAGATGATAAGATAAACACATTTAGGGCTTCCCTGGTGGCGCAGTGGTTGAGAATCTGCCTGCCAGTGCAGAGGACGCGGGTTCGAGCCCTGGTCTGGGAGGATCCCACATGCCGCGGAGCAACTAGGCCCGTGTGCCACGACTACTGAGCCTGCGCATCTGGAGCCTGTGCTCTGCAACAAGGGAGGCCGCGATAGTGAGAGGCCCGCGCACCGTGATGAAGAGCGGCCCCCGCTCGCCGCAACTGGAGAAAGCCCTCGCACAGAAACGAAGACCCAACACCGCCATAAATAAATAAATAAAAATAAATAAATAAATCACTCAGTCTCTTGCAGTCTGTACGATTAAAAAAAAAAAAGATAAACACATTTATAGATTAAAAAAAAAAAAGAAAAGAAAACATCAAGAGAACTGCAATAAAGGACTTCTGAAAGAAAATGATCCTAGACAGTCTAAAGATACAAGAAGAAATGGCGAGGATATAAAATAGCAGACATGTATGTAAACCCAAGCAAATATTGTTCATATAAAAAATTATAAGTATATTGTTTAATCCAGGGTGTTTATAAATGGGCATCACTAAAATACTGGGTCTATAATAACATATAAGTCAGACAGGGAGTATGTTGAAGTTAAAGTGTTCTAAGTTCCTAGAATTGTTCACTAAAAGGTTAATATATTATTTGACACTAGATCTTATCAAATGGGTTTGGCAAAATGTCCAGGGTAACCACTGAGAGAACACAAATAGAGTGAATAATTTCTAAATTTATAAAGAGAAAACAATTGGAATAAGGAAAAATATGATCAGTAAAAAACTAGGCGTAAGGAAGATGGCGGAAGAGTAAGATGTGGAGATCACCTTATCCCCACAGATACACCAGAAATACATCTACACGTGGAACAACTCCTACAGGACACCTACTGAACGCTGGCAGAAGACCTCAGACCTCCCAAAAGGCTCTTGTTGCTGCAGCCAGGAGTAAGTGCTGTGCCTCTGAGGTGGGAGAGCCAACTTCAGGACACTGGTCCACAAGAAAGCTCTCAGCTCCACATAATATCAAACGGCGAAAATCTCCCAGAGATCTCCATCTCAACGACAGCACCCAGCTTCACTCAACGACCAGCAAGCTACAGTGCTGGACATCCTATGCCAAACAACTAGCAAAACAGGAACACAACCCCACCCATTAGCAGAGAGGCTGCCTAAAATCATAGTAAGTCCACAGACACCCCAAAACACACCACCAGACGTGGAACTGCCCACCAGAGAGACAAGATCCAGCCTCATCCACCAGAACACAGGCACTAGTCCCCTCCACCAGGAAGCCTACACAACCCACTGAACCAACCTTAGCCACTGGGGACAAACACCAAAAACAACGGGAACTACGAACCTGCAGCCTGCAGAAAGGAGACCCCAAACACAGTAAGATAAGCAAAATGAGAAGACAGAAAAACACAGAGCAGATGAAGGAGCAAGATAAAAACCCACCAGACCTAGCAAATGAAGAGAAAATAGGCAGTCTACCTGAAAAATAATTTAGAATAATGATAGTAAAGATGATCCAAAATCTTGGAAATAGAATAGACAAAATGCAAAAAACATTTAACAAGGACCTAGAAGAACTAAAGATGAAACAAACAACAATGAAAAACACAATAAAGAAATGAAAAGTACTCTAGATGGGATCAATAGCATAATAACTGAGGCAGAAAAACGGATAAGTGACCTGGAAGATAAAATAGTGGAAATAACTACTGCAGAGCAGAATAAAGAAAAGAGAATGAAAAGAATTGAGGACAGTCTCAGAGATCTCTGGGACAACATTAAACACACCAACATTTGAATTATAGGGGTTCCAGAAGAAGAAGAGAAAAAGAAAGGGACTGAGAAAATATTTGAAGAGATTATAGTTGAAAACTTCCCTAATATGGGAAAGAATATCGTTCATCAAGTCCAGGAAGCACAGAGAGTCCCATACAGGATAAATCCAAGGAGAAATACGCCAAGACACATATTAATCAAACTGTCAAAAATTAAATACACAGAAAGCATATTAAAAGCAGCAAGGGAAAAACAACAAACAACATACAAGGGAATCCCCATAAGGTTAACAGCTGATCTTTCAGCAGAAACTCTGCAAGCCAGAAGGGACTGGCAGGACATATTTAAAGTGATGAAGGAGAAAAACCTGCAACCAAGATTACTCTACCCAGCAAGTAACTCATTCAGATTTGATGGAGAAATTAAAACCTTTACAGACAAGCAAAAGCTTAGAGAGTTCGCCACCACCAAACGAGCTTTACAACAAATGATAAAGGAACTTCTCAGGGCAACAAACACAAGAGAAGGAAAAGACCTACAATAATGAACCCAAAACAATTTAGAAAATTGGAATAGGAACATACATATCGATAATTACCTTAAATATAAATGGACTAAATGCTCCCACCAAAAGACACAGATTGGCTGAAAGGATACAAAAACAAGACCTATATATATGCTGTCTACAAGAGACCCACTTCAGACCTAGAGACACATACAGACTGAAAGTAAGGGGATGGAAAAAGATATTTCATGCAAA
>NW_021700023.1:0-1852 GCF_005190385.1 Monodon monoceros
AGTGGATTCAGGTACGATGATTCTACGAGAAATAAGTCACACAGAAACATAAACATCATAAGATATCACTAATACACGGAATGTAAACTTGGCTACACATGAACTGAATTACAAAACAGAACAGGGTCTCAAATTTAGAAAAACAACTTATCCTTGCTTATGGGGAAAGGTGAGTTTGTGTGCTGCATAAAACCAGAGGTTGAAATTAGCACAGATACCTTTCCATAAGCCAAACATAAAATAGACAAGACCTACTCCTTGCTCAACGAAATGGACCCAACACCCCATATACAACGTATGGAAATATACCTGACAAGTAAGAATCTTAAAACCCATGGATTTATATGTCTCCATAAGGAAATCAAGCGTGTGTACAGCGGCCTAAACAAAGCAGTGAGAATCCGATAAATCCCATTATCAAACTAAATTTCAAAAACAAAACACAATGACAGTGAAATAGAGAGCAATTCTTAAATAATTCATTCTGGGCTTGTGATGCAACTTGGATTTACCACATCTACATCCAGAGCTGGGTGAGACATAAGGCTGGACACTTCGGGCTGAAAGCATTGGTGACGTTCGGTGAGCAAACGCAGACCCTTTGAAGTCATACTGCATGGTACCCATTCCATGGGTCCCAACTCTCCAGGTTGAAGGGATTCTTCCTTCAGCTAAAACATGCATGGGAAACCCAGAGTATCGTCCACCATGTGATTGGGAAACGTTTTCAAATGCATCTCAGTTTTCGTCCCCTGGTACTCGGGTTCACCATTCCAGACGCTTTACTAACACTCTCCCCACTTGGAGAGTCAGTGCCTTTAACCTTTTTGGCACAGTTTGCAATTTCTGCGCAAGATGAACAGGAATAGGGAGAACCAATGAGAGACTAGCTGTAGGTGTCTGCACGGACAAATGGAACGCTCATTTCCCACAAGGAAGAGGAATTAACCAAAGGCTCAGCGTGACCTCCCGGAAACACAGTAGGTCCTGAAGCCATCCTGCGGTTTTGCGGACAGCTCACAAGAAAGCGAGTTGAAGAAAGGAGCTCAGGGGCACTGTAATTCACAAACCTGCAGAGTTATGAATGACACCTATCGTTCAAAAATGTATTGTAGTAAGTCTTCGAAGAGGACTTGAAAGCAGGGCAGATTTTCAAGAAAACGATTTCAGGGGGTAGACTGGAATTGCACTTAAAGCATAGGAAAAGAGGCAGAATGTCGACAATGATGCACTTGGCCAAAAAGGGCGTATGCGTTTTTCCTGGAAAAAACGCATACGCCCTTTTTGGCCAACCAAGCAAGCGTGTAAGGGAAATCTGCACTACAATGAAGTCTCACGGCACCCCGGTCAAAAGGGCCATCTGAAAAAAGTGTAAAATCCAGAAAGGCAGGACAGGTCATGGAGAACAGGGAGCCTTGTTATGCTGATGGGCGGGATGTAAATTGCCAACAGCCACTCTGGAGAAATGTATGGTGTTTCCTGAAACACGTAGGAAACAAAGCAACACAGCCTATGGCACTTCCACTTATGGTCCTATAGCTTAGGGAAATTAAAATCAAAAACACACAGCCACTCCAAAGTTTGGGACGGCTCTGTTTACAAGAACGTGGTCTACGGTACAAGTTAAATATCCGAGAAAGCAAAAAATGGATAAAGAAGTAGTGGTACGCACGTACAATGGAATATCACTCGGCAATGAAATCTACGTCATCAGGCCCGTAGCAGCATAATGAGTTTATTCAGGTACGATGATTCTACGAGAAATAAGTCACACAGAAAAAGAAACATCATAAGATATCACTAATACACGGAATGTAAACTTGGCTACACATGAACTGAATTACAAAAGAGA